>NC_143152.1:21790604-22090604 GCF_041381405.1 Jatropha curcas | reverse complement strand
GGATCTCCTCCTCCTTCGCCAAAACAGCTAAATGGTTGAGGTCAATGCCCATGCTTAAAGGATAGGGGTAGGCATGGCCATATTAAGGTTCACAGAACCGAAATCGGTGGTTCGGAACCGGTCCGAACTGGAATCGAAACCGGTGGGAATCGAAATCGATCCGAACTAGAGGTATATGGTTTGGTTTCAGCTCTAATATTTTGGGAACTGTAAACCAGCGGTTCCAAAAATCGATCGAAACCGGATGGAACCGCCGGTTCAAACCGGTCGATCCGGCGGTTCTAGCCGTTACAAATTGTCAGCAGCCTTTTTTAAAAATTTTTTTGTGAAATCTCTTAATTACGCCCTCTCAACAACTATAAACGGCTATATAACGACTAGTTTCAAGGGTATTTGTGGAAAAATGATTTTTTGGATTTATTATAAATATCTCATTCCATTCCATTTACAATTTCCTCACACAAAAATCTCTACTCTCTCTACTACACTCTACTCTATATTATTCTTCTCTACTCTACAACCTCTCTAATTTTCATTCACAATTTATTGTGAATTAATTTATTCAAATTCCAATCTCTAATTATTCTCTCTATTTTTTTTATTCAATTTTCCAAATTATATATTATTTTCATATAATGGCAAGTGGAGAAAACTCAAATTCTGCTAAGGGCAAGGGAAAGATTGGAGAAACACAATATTCATCTATCCCTACAAACAATATCTTCGATTTCACTCTCAACCGATTTAATTTTGAGGGATATCCAAATGAAATTATGGAAATTCCAACTCAAGAATCTGAATTTAATAATGAGCAATTACAACAAGAGGAAGTGAAAGAGCAAAAGTAAGGTACACAACTTCTTCGAAGAGCAATACAAAGTTCCGACATATTCGCCATTCATTTTACGAAAAAATTCATAAGGTGACAAAATGTTCGATGTAATTTCCAATTATTGTGGAAAATCTTATAAATTTAAACAATCGGGTAGCTATGGATCATTTTGGAAGCATTTGGAGACAAAACATCCAACAAAATAGGAGTTGATCGGTCTCAAACACAAATTTCTGGGTACGCATCATCTAACATTTCTTTATTTTAATATTCTAAAAAAAATAAAAAGAAGAATTAGCAAAAATGATTTCTATAGAACATTTATCTTTTAATTTTGGTGAAAAAGTAGGTTTTAATCAATATTGTCAAAAAGCTTTAAATCCTTTTGCTAAAAGAGTGACAAGAAATACTGTAAAAAGAACTATTATTTCTTTATATAAAAAAAGAAAAAAAAGTCAGCGCTTTTATTTTCTGAAATGAAAATTTGTGTTTTAATTTGTTGTGATATTTGGTGTGATCATTGGCAAATGCATTCTTATATGGGCATTACATGTCATTGGATTGATAATGATTGGAAAATTCAAAAAAGGATTATTGCATTTCATACTTTTGATGATAAACATACTGTAAATAATATTTATAGAATAATTGTTTCAATTTTAGATGAATATAAGTTGACAAAAAATTTTTCAATTTCATTTGATAATGCTTCTGCTAACACTAAATCAATTATTGAACTTAAAAATATTTGTGAACCAAATATTGCTGGAAAATTTTTTCATACAAGATGTGCTTGCCATGTTTTAAATTTATGTGTACAAGATAGTTTAAAAATTCTTGAATCTTATATTTCTCCAATTAAAAAATCTATTTCATATTTATGGGGACATCCCCAAGTGATGAAAAGTTGGGCTAAATTTTGTAAGAAAAATAATAAAATACCAAAACATTTTTCAAGAGATGTCCCAACTCATTGGAATTCAACATATGAATTATTAAACGAGTCTTTTCCGTATAAAGAATTGTTGTGTATTTTTGTTACTAATAATATTGAAGAAATTAATTTATATCCACAAAATTGAGATATTTGTGCAAAAATTTTAGATATTTTAAAAACTTTTAATGATGCTACCTATAAATTTAGTGGGATTTATTATCCCACATCTCATTTATTTTTACTTATGTGTATTAATATTGTTAGTGCACTCCAAGTTTGAAAATAATTTCATATTAAAATATTCTGTTTTTTCAATGAAAAAAAATGGTTATCTTATTTTAAAAATATACTACCCCTTTATCTTGTTGCTATTGTATTTAATCCTAAATGTAAAATTGAAGTTTTATGTGAATATTTGACTATTTATTATGAATTATTAAATCTTGATATAGAAGATAGTGTTAATATAAATGTAGTATTGCATGAAGTTAGACAAAATATTATAGAATTATATGATGAATTCATTCAATTTTCTATTTCATCTACTTCTAATTCTTCTCAATTCAATAATCAACAATTTCCAACTCAAAGGGTAAGTAGTGTTGGTGTTGAACGCATTTTACTACAAAGACAAAAAAGACTAAGGGAATCCGGTTCTTTTTCTGAATTTGATAATTATCTAAACACTTATTTCGAGTTTGGTGATGATTATGCAGATAATAATTTTCCAATTTTACGTTGGTAGAGTCGTCACGCCAATACATTTCTAATACTTTCTTTAATTGCAAAACAAGTGTTAGCAGTTCCGGTCTCTACTGTTGTAGTTGAATAAGCTTTTAGTCAAGGAGGAAACATACTTTATGAAACACGATCTCGTATGACACCCAATTCACTAGAAGCACAATCATGCGTGGATGATTGGAGCAAGGTCGAACTAAGAACACAAGAAAATCTAAAAGAAAATGAAGATTTATATGATCTTTACGATGGGCCATCAACGGGAACATCAACTGGTAGTGGAAATAGCAAATAAGGTAAAAGGGGTGAAATTGGTACAAGGTAAGTAAAAATTACATGGGCTTTGATTCCTCTAAACTCCAAGAAGATACGTAGGCAACTTAATTTTTAAAAAAAAAAACTAAGTTCAAGCCCTTTTTTTTTTTTAAAAAAAAAAAATTATGTTCCAAATTTTTTAAACAAAAAATAAATTTAGCTGAAGACTTTTTAAAAAAAATAATTAAGTTCAAGTCTTTTAAAAAAAATAAATTTAATTGAAGCATTTTTTTTATTTTTTTAAGTGTATTTTCTTTGAGAAATAATTTTCACAAATTTTTAAATTTTGAAAATCGGTGTTCAAAATTTAAAATTATGCGATTCGCCAGAAAACCGATTGGAGATCCGACCGGAATCGTTGGTTTTGGAACCGTTAAGGAATCGGAACCAAAAATTTTTGGTTCGGTTCCGGTTCCAAATTTTTTGGAACCGAAACCGGCGGTTCCAAAACCGTAGCCATGCCTAGATAGGGGTCGACGAGTCATAGTGTCTGGTAAAAATTAGGGTTACAAAAAAGGAGGCGTGCTAAGAGATCAGACTAAAGCCATCAATACAACTTCTGGTTTTTCTAAGTTATTTTATTAATGTGAAAAGGTGTATCCCTACGCTCCTTTATTGTTATGCATGACGTACAAGACCATTTAAAATTCCAACATACTTTCAAGATTATCACTTAAACTCAAGATAAATTTTACTATTCCAAAAACTGTTATTGTTATGCTAATACTTGTTCTTTATATCTCATTCAAAATTATAATTATGAAAACTTATCTTCTTCATTTTAAAGTTTAGTCTATCACTTTCTCTAATTTTTGAACCAAACTCTTATTGTGTGGCTATTCAATTTGATTATTAGAGTACTATGCAAGACCAACTTGTTGCTTTAGAAGAAAATAAGACGTAGACAATTATGCCTTTTCGTCCAGGAAAAAAAAGCAATAGGATGGAAATGGGTTAACAAAATTAAGTTTGAAATGGTTCTACAAAAAGGCATAAGCCAAACTAGTGACCAAAGAATATAATCAGAACGAGGGAGTTTGACTATCAAGAACCTTTAGCCTAATTGCAAAACACACAACCATTAGACTATTTTTAACTTTTGCAACAACCGAAGGTTGGCATCTTTCTTTATGAGATCTCATTGAAGATATCTATATGGATCTTTTTAAGAGGAGATTCATGGAAATAACAAATCAGAATTTAGTATCTCAAATACTAATGTAAAATTGGTGTATATATAAACTATTATAGTGTTAAATAAATCCATAAAATCATGAAATTTTTGAAAGTAAGAATCCCCTAGCATCCAGCAGCAAATCCACCACATAAAGAGAGGGGTCGACTGACTTTTTTTTAAATTTTTTAATAAATATATGTTTATCTAAATTAATCCATAAATTTTAATTTATTTATCTTTGACCCCTATTTTTTTAAAAAAATTATATATTGAAAATATTTCTAGATTCGCTTCTGCTTACATTAGTATGAGAGTTTAAAATCTTGATGTCGGCTCTTCACCTCTAGATAAATTTGCTATAAGATTCTACGGAATATAAACAACTTCTTCGGAAGCAGATGTATTTCACATTGACAAGATCGGATATACGCTATACAGTGCAAATACTTACATAATTTATGGATAGACATGCATACATACATTACAAGCAGCATTCTTTTCATTACCATTACACATGTATAACAATCAGTGTAAATGGAAATGAAAATGCAAAATAAGAAGTGAAAATTCTGGGCATAAGAAGAGCATGCTCTTGGCTTGCACAAAAAAAATTAAATTTTACACATACCTATACAATAATCATCATCTCATGAACTGGGAAGACCTTCTGCGAATCATAGACATATAGTCACACATGACCATAGTACAACTAAAATCGAATCTCTCCATTGGTCTTGAAAACATAAGATCCTGCAATAACCAAACATTTTGCGAAAATCACATAAACTTAGTCAATTCACAAAAAAATTTCAAAATTGAAAAGGAAATATGAGGAATGTTGGCCATGGTCACTCTTCAAAGTGATTGTCTAACACTTTTCTTTTATTGATTGAAATTCATTTATTGTTCCTGAACACAACTTGCTACCTATTGTAACACGTAAATTGAGAGAGAAAAGGTAATTTTTTTTTTTTTTGATTATTTTTTATAATAAGTAACAAGATACCTTAAGAAATAACAAATGCATTTCAACTAATAAAAAAGAGTGTCACCCACTAAGGCATAGAAATCACAAATGCATTTCAACTAATAAAAAGGAGTGTAAAACAATTATTTTGAAGAGTGAATGTGGTTGGCAATGTTCTGAGAAGATATGGGTTCTGAGAACAATATATTTTTAAATATATTAATTAAATGCAATTAAAAATATAGGTTACAAAAAATTTTGATATCAAATGAAAAACTGTCTAAAATTTGGATTTTAAAAAATAAATAAAAAAGAAGAGTAAATAATTTTATATTAAAAAAGGATAAAACATGACTAAATTTAATGTTAAATAAAAAAAATTAATTATCATAAAATATAATATTATTTTTCACATTTGGCCTTCAAATTTTGATTAACAAATTAAGACTTTGAGCTTAGAAATAAAGAGGCCCAAACACTAAAAAATTAGTAGCCTTACTTGTAAGAATTCAAATTTTAAAGTGACTCATATCTTGAGAAAAATTCAAAATTTGAATTGAACCGTACTAACTACTGGTCCGGTTCATCGGTTTTCATCCGATTTTACCAGTTTATACTGATTTTTGAAGATGCCGATATTATTGTTCAATCCAAACAGACTACAGTATGGTTCTCGAGTCAACCGGTTTTCAGAACAATAGTTACTAGCATTCCTCAATAAATTATTTAAAATTGTATAATTACCTAATGTAGGCATGAGAAAGGAGAGTGCTGCAATACCAACAATCTTGAGTGGCAATCCAGTCTTTATCATATCTTTAATCTCAATATGTCCCGTAGTGAACCCTACGATATTTGAAGGTGTTCCAGTTGGGAGCAAGAAAGCAAATTGTGCACCAATTGCTCCAGGAACCATGAGAAGCAGAGGATGCACGTTCATGGTTTTTGCAATTTGGATGAGTAAGGGAACCAGTAGGGTTGTAGTGGCATTATTGGATGTAAATTCAGTAATTGTTGCACTTATTAGACAAACAAGAGGTGCAATGGCTACGTATGGGGCTTCCTCCAGAAAGTCCAAGGCTTTTGATAAGACATCCGCCAGCCCACTAGACCTTACTCCATCAGCAATGGCAAAACCAGCTCCTAGTAGCAATATTATATTCCATGGTAGCTTCTTGCATTTGTTCCAATCCATCAATTTCTCCCCCTTTCGCTTCTTGTTTGGAATTATGAATAGTAATGTTGCCATCATAACCTATGTAAAAATTACATGATTCGATTAGAAATAATATATCAAAATATATCATGACAGTATGAAAACGAGATTTAGGTCATATGTTCTGTAATATTAGCTATTTTAGTAACTATTAGTTGTTGTCAATTGATTTACTAAATATTATTGTTAGTAATTAGTTATTTAAAGCAAGAGTATTTAGTAAAAATATTTATTTGATTAGCTGGCAAATGTGAAATAATTAAAGTAAATTCAATTAATTGTATGTAATGTTAAAAGTTAATGGAGATAACCTTTAATGAACACTCCTTTAATTTTTAAATGCTACTATAATTATAATACGTTATGCAAAACACTAAATTATCTTTAAAAGTTATTATTTAAGTAGTTTAAAGATAAGCAAATTAGTTCAAAAATATCTCTAATTATGAATACCAAAAATTATCCCTAAGCATAGCGTTATAATTATTTTTATACTTTGGTACCATATAGATTTTTGAATTAGAAGGCTCAACTCTAATTATTATTTGATTTGTATAAATTTATGGCTTAATCCACAAAAATACTCTCATTGTTGCAGAATTACCCTAAATCTATCTTTATACCTATACACCTTATTTTGAAAATTACATATATTAGCACCCTAAAACTATATTAGGTTTAAGAATGTAAATTAATATAGTGTGGGACTCATATTAGAACCTTGGGTTAACTTAATACAACGAGCTAAAACTCACCGTATTGAAACCAAATGAACCCACCCTTTTCTCTCTCTCTTTTTCTTTCTCCTTCGATAGAGCTTGCATTCCTCATTTTGAAAATAGCAAAAAAAAAAAAAAAAAAAAAAAAAAAAAAAAGATAAAGCAAGTGGGCAATATTGATAGCACCTTGCCTTCATCCTCAGTTTAAGTAGAAGCCTCAAAATAGTGGAACAAAAAATCAGTTGTCAATTTAATTATCACTCACTCTTTCTTCATCACCAATCAAATACCCATTGAAAATTTAACCCAAACACCAAACAATCACAAGCACCACACCTGAGAAATAGAAAATTAAGAAAACACCAAATTGATCCTTCTTATTTATCCTGTTGATTGTTGAAGGACATAACTTTTTTCAGAAGATTAAAAATGGAGATGACGGATGATTGATGATTTAATGTAGAAAGAGATGTTGTGGTTCATATAAGAGCGAAAGATTCAATATTGATTAGAGATAATGTTAGTAGCCATGGGAAATGAAAACTATTTAGAATGAGAGAGAGGAGAGAGCTTCAGCTAGGGGTAAGATTAATTTCTGTTCTTCATAGATCAATTGATAATGGTGGGTTCAGATATGCAGCGGTTGTCGATCTAGTTGAGGGAGAAAAGAATAAGGATTTTGAGTTTTAATTGAAATAGTGTGCTTACTGACTTATGTATGATTGAGCTTGAGTTAAATTAACTCCAGGTGAGATGGTGGGACACTTTTATATATTTTATTTAAACTAATGTTAGCACCCGTGTGCAACGCCCAGACGAGTATTAAAACATGAAATTATCTTTTATAATATCATTTAAAAATAATAAAATGATATAAAATATATTATAAATATCCGAATCTATTTAAATACCCGATTAGAAATTAAATATCCGAACATATTTAGAAATTCATCTTTAATAACCGAATCCGTTCTGAACCCGATTATAATTATCTACTAAATATACTCGTTTACATTAAAAATATTTTTTTTATTTTTTAAAAATAAAAAAAGTAAAAAATTTATAAAATTATATTTTGATTTAATAAAAATATAATATAAATATTAAATATAATTTTGCATTATTATAATTAAAAAGGTATATAAATATATATATATATATATATATATATATATATATATATATATATATATATATAATTTTCTTCAGAAAAATAATTATTTTAAATATTTTTAGCATATTAATTAAACGGGTAGTGGGTACTCGAGTCATTGAATCTGATCCGAACTCAATACGGGTAGTAAAAATACTATTTGAGCATGTTCAAATCTGTTTATTCACTACTCAAATCCGCCAAAATCAGATCGGATCTGATCAAGTACCCGCCGGGTCAGATAAAATTGTCATCCATAATTAAGATATACTTTCTTAAGTATCCTGCGAAACATTTCATCAATAATAGCAAAATTTATGTATAGTATGACCTATTTCAAAGATTCACACACAATATTAATGTATGTTTCAATAGTGATAATAATTTTGAAAATTTAACTAATTATATTAAAATAAGAAATTAAGTACTTTTTTATTTGTAGGTTTATGATTTATTATAAATGATTATTTATTTATTTGAAATATTAATGGATTACTTATTAAGTGTAATGCCTTAAGCATGTGGATGTTCTACTTGTTTAAAAATTATCACACAATGCACATTTGCGTATTTCGTGTCCCATTTCTCATGTCCATGTAATCTAGCTACTGGTATATGAGACTATTCTATACACTAAACTAATTGACCAATGTTTTTTTTAATTACCAATAAAAAATAAACTTATTTTTTATTTTTTAATGTTATCACCGAAATTACGTGTCAAATGTGAATTTGAAAAATGAACAATACTTACACTGACAGTTCCATCCCCAGCACGGCCATTGAAGAGAGCTCCCCAACCAGGAGTTTCATCTGTTAAGCTTCTTGTCATCCATAGAACTATTAACATCTGCAATTAAATTAAAATTAAGAGCCTTCCTCAAAATTAAGAATACAGTTAGCAGTTGTTATTTAAGTCACTAACCCCAAATATGGCTAAAATCATCTTTTCAGCAAAAGCCATTGGACCTGCATGTCCTCATCAAACAAACAAATTGGTGCTTAATTATTAATTATTAGGAAAATGCATTAAGCACAAAACAGATTGTTATTTATTAATCTTGCTTCCTAAAAATTGAAAAATGATTTAAAAGAATATTTTTATATAAATAAATACAACTTATCTTATTTATTGGTGATTCTCTAGATGAGAGAGAGAGAGAGAGAGAGAAAGAGTCAACGAGTACCTGAGAGAGCATTTGGTTAGTTCTGTCATTAAAAAAATTAATTTAATTTTTTCTATCAAAAGAGAATATTTAAAAAACCAAACTTGTTCTTACCTAGCATTTGTAGTTCTCTTTTAAGATGAGCTCTATCCAAGTAAGCAGATAGGACTTGCCCAGAACCCTTTGAGCAATACAATAGACAAAGTATGGCCCACAAAGCAAAGAAGATAATCAAAGCCAGGGGAAATCCAAAAAACAACCAAGTACTAAAACTGATTGGATCTGCCAAAGGAAAATAACTCTTCCACATCCCCACCAGTATCAGATTGACACCTGTCCCAGTTAACGTGCTCATCCCTCCAACAGCTGCAGAGTATATTACCCCAAGCACCACTGCCTTGCAGAAATTTCGCACTACATTATTTTGTGCTTGGTTGGGACCCATCGGAAGCCGCTGTAAGATTCCAGTCGCGACAGGCATCATCATCACCGCTGCCGCCACGTTGTGCATCCACATGCTGACAAATGCTGTGGTTCCGCAAATGCCGAGGAGGAGCAGCTGTGGATTTAGTGGATCTCCACAGAACATTTGGGTTATCTGCAATATTATTAGTTAGCTCTCAATTGCATGTTCAAACATTCCAATAATTCAAGTTCAAAAACCTCGTATTGGTAGACAGTCTTATTCTTCTAGATTCTGTTTCTTTCTGGCAAAAACATAATATGAACATGAATATTCTCCTCAATATGTATCTCTCCCCCTTTTTTTTTTCTCCTGAAAAATTGATTTGCAGCTAATGACAGGTAATTAACCAAACCAACTAGCGTAATTTCTGCCAGTTGAAATTGTTTGATAAACCAATTAACGGCAACAACTTGCAACGTTGTACCAGAAGATACAAAAGTTTAAGAAAACCAATATCCAGCCCGACCAATCTCTCAATAATTTTGTTTTTTTTGAAAAAAAAAAATCCACTTTCTACCTTTATTCAGGGATTAACCAATTTAAATTCCTGAATTTTATTTCCTTAAAAAACAAAAACATCCTGAATTTTCCAAAAACAAAAATACTAGTGATAGATGCTTTGCAAAAGAAGAATTATTCATAGAACTAAAAAGAAATGGGACTCACGTTTAAGGCCAATCTCCTGTGAATGTTATAGTGCTCTACAGCAAGAGCCAAGATAAAGCTTCCAAGAACAAGGGCAATCACATCATCCATATAAGATTTGGCCACATTATCACAAGAATCAATTTCAAACACGGGAAATAGAAACAGAGGTGTCATTGAAGTAATCGGCATAGGCACAGCCTCCGTCAGCCACCAAGAGAACATCCAAGCAATAATAGCTAACATATTCCGGCTAGCTACCGGAGCACCGTTTAGCTTCACTAACATGCATATTATAGCGCTCAAAAGGGGTCCTAACAGGATGTAGAAATTTCCTGGCGTGAGAAGGGAGCTCACAGATGAGGACTGATCAAAGCTTTGTGACCGTTGAGCTACAGGATTTTCGACTGGTAGAAGTGGAGCCTTGGGGTCATCGGAGATTTGATCGGAGGTATTATCACCTTTCATTTTGTTCAAGTGGGTTCGTTGAAGAATTTGCTACGGACGTTCATTATATATGAGAATTGTACTGTAGATAGTCAGCTGAGGTGGCTCTACTATATATGGATTTATTTTTCTTCAGTATTACTATATATGGATTTATACATGAATATGAAAGGAAGGAAATAAGTGGACAAATTCTCTCTCCTTTCTTTATTAATAATAATAAGTGGACAAGTTCTCTCCCCTTTCTTTATTAATAATTATGCTTTGTAACCCGATATAAATGGGTCTAGTCGTGGAAGTGCATCAGATTTTAATTCGACAATTTCAAAACAATCGGGAAATGTACTCTCTCATTTAACTGTTAAGCGGGAGTTAGAAAGACACTCTTAATAATATAAAATCAATGTCTTTGAAATTGGAAGAATGATGATTTACGAAAATTTAATTGATTTGATTCAAATCGAATCGAATAAATTCAAAATTTTTTAAAGATAAAATGAAATTAAATTAAATCGAATATGTTCAATTCGATTTAATTTTAATTATATTTAAGCGAATCTATATTTATTTTTTAAATTTAATAGAAATTAAATTAATTTTTTCTATTAAAATCACAATCAAATCGAATACATTAAAAATTAACAAATGAAATCGATATGATTAATTTTATTATACTGTGTGAAGCCATATGTGGAGGTAGCTAATTAATATTCATTCATTATTTGTCATACACGGTTAACTTATGCGTTAAATAAAACAAAACAATGACATTAAAAATTTATGTGTGCATCTTTTGGCGATAAGAATGACATGAAGATGCCTGGTCAATATTTCAACTCTTGTTTTATGATAATATTTATCACTAAAATCATTTTCAAATTGAATTAAATATTTTAATTCAATTCAAATTATATTTTTTTAAGAAAATTGGCAATTCACTAATAAAAATTAACATGAGTATGTCATAATATTAACATAATACAAATAAGAAATATAAATATAAATAATTGAAATCTTTTGATAAATATAATCTTGAAGAAGAAATAAATTTTATGAGTAAAAAAATTTTTTTTTTTCCAATATTAGTACAAAAGAAATTTTCTACAATTTTATGTCATTGAAGAAATTGAAATTTTTAAAAATTGAAAAACTCTCATTCTAGGGTTCAGGATTTGGATATCACATATATTACCCGTTGAAGGGGATTTAAATTAAATAATTTCCAATATTAGCGTAGATGTTATATTGTTTTATTAGTAAAATATGTAAAGGGATGGTGAATATATTTTGAACTATGCTGACATTAAAATACATTATTTTGGTTTGAAAATAATATTTTTCTTCATTAAAAGGCTTACTAAGACGTGGAATAATATTATGAATTATACAATAGAAATAATATTTCTTGGCTCACTAAATTGATAAAAAAATTTTTGATATAAGAATTTTAATTTGATATCTTTCACTTTTCACATTAATCAAAAAACCAACTAAATTATATCCGAATTAAATATAAATAGTTATCAGTTGCATATTTAGGTTAAATAAAATGACAATTACTATCTAAGTTTCATATTATTTGTCACATTTGAAAAAATAGTTTGTTTCAAAATCTTGTAAAATTTATGATTTCAATGAGTAATATTTTTTTTTTATATTTACCCTTTATATATAATCAATAATTATTAATTCAATTTAATAATTTTTTTAAAAAATTAATATTAAATTAAAAATAATATAATTAATTTGCTCAATAATTTATCATAATTTAAATAAATTTAATAAATATTTTTTGAAAGATGTGAAGTTCGCCAGTATTATATTACAGAGAGAAAGCAGCCATCAAGTGTCAAGTAAATAATTGATGGCTTAAAAAACAAGAAAAATGTGAGGAGAGTGGTGTGTGTTGAGTGGATGTGGACCACAAAATGAAGAGACAAGGCCACGCCTTGTGGTTCACAATTTTTTTAAGGTCAATAATCAGTCAATTATTGGGTTGGATATATGAATTATTGACTAGGAATCTAGGATAACGGATATGGCGGTTGTACAGTGCCTTCGAAATTGTGAAGGCGATTCCGTTTATTCGCCACGTCACCAAAATTTACATTCCATTCTAGAGTAATAAACTTTAGTTATAGTTAGCAACAAAGGCCAATTTAGCACCCCTAAGAAAGATTAGATTTGAACTATTAATAATTTAGTGTGGAGCTTATTTAAAATAATTGAAAGCTTTAGATTTCATTGAATTTATTTTAATTTTTATAAATTAATAAACTGATTGAATTTACCAGTAACTCTTAAATTAAATTTGTCCAACACTTATAAATAGGAGGTTAAAATCTATAAATATTCTATACGTAACTTGTTCAGATTAAATATAAATTTTTAATTTCATTTGAAAATAAGTTATTTTAAATTGTCATCGCTATGAAATAATTTGATGGTAAAATAACGCACTATAAGAAAATAAAATATTAGCGAAATTAGATTTTACCATCAAAATAGCAATAAAATATTTTTGATGCTAAAACCCTTATCGCTATTTTTTACTGACAAAAACCACATTTTATTGGTAAATTAAAGACAAAATTTTAAAATTTTTGTCAGTACTATAAAATAAAATAGACAAAATTTGTAGGTATTTTGTTGGAATTCTTGGAGCTAATTTTGTTACTGTTTTGTTGGTAAATTGTCTTATTTTGTCGTTAGATTTATTTGTTAGGTTGATAAAATGAATTTATTTTGTTGCTAATTTAACACTATTTTGTCGCTAATTTCAAAAAGATTTAAAAAATTTTTCCTCAATTTATATAATTGACATGCTTTATATATAACATCAAAACATGTAATAATCAACAATTCCAATTCAATATTTAACACCACATACCATAATACACCTGCAATATATTTATAATATCTCACAATTAATTCAGCAAACATGTTCGATACTGTATTAAAATTACAAAGACAAAGGAAGAAAAGAAAAAGGTCTCTCAACATCTAGTTATATGTTTTTAAATGTTTAAATAGAGATGATACTAGTTTATTAGGATGGCTACTAATCAAGATTTTCATCTCGATCATCCTCTGCATCATTTGTAGTCCGATCAGCATGGAATCCAATGATAATAGATGCATCAAAACGTCAAGCGGGCCTAACTGTCGCAGTAGGAGGTACAGTAGAATAAGTGGAATTAGATGGAGGAGTTATGAAGGTCTATCTCAATTGTATCTGAAGATGCTGATGAATCTGTGCAAGCATATCAGACTGTTGTTGCACCAATCTCTCTAATGTGGATATCCTTTCTTCCTAAGCCCAAGATGACTCACTTGTCTCCATAGCTGAAGATGAAGCAGATGACGAACATTGACCAATACCTGAGTAGTAACTCGATGACTGAGTCCCAATGCCATATATTCGCCTATAACGTCCTCCTGTAGCTTGAATGAAAATTTCTCTGTTATCCTGGATTTGTTGTTTTGAATCTTCTCCTGTTTAGCGTTGAGAAGTATTATCCATCTGAGATTGGTAGTCCTTCTTCCATCAATAATCATAATTTAGCATTTATAAATGTTATATTATGTAATAATAAGTTGCATTTTAAACATTCTTGCATCGACATGTTAATTAACAACAAGTTCAGAGTGAAATTTAATGAACTTACAAATACTTGCTAGGACCGATAGTCAATAAAATCATGATCAACATCGTTTTTCTTTTTTGTATGTAGATGATAAAGCTCTCCCAAGGTAGGTTCATTTCTAGTCTCTACAATCTATATAATACAAAACAACAATTATAAGTTATATATATACACACACACATTCTATAATAATGAAATAGTTTTTTTTTTTTTTTATTAGGTAGAATATTACCATGTTTTCTTGATGCTCTAACGCAGATATGGATCCTCTAGTATGAAGAGACATATCAGATCCTTCATCATCTTTCTCTGACCTGCGGTTCTTCAATAAAATCTCCGACTTCTTAATAACTCAAATCTTTTCCAATATTCACTCCATTTTTCCAAACATTATCCTTAGCATATGGTTTCTTTCCCTCTTGCTTTAAGTAACTCAAAAGATCTGAATATCTCAATGCTGTCTGTTTTTCCCATACAATCTTTATGGATGCATCAATTGCTTTGTCCTAATCACAACTTTTCTGAAATTTAGAATAAGTAATCAAGTTTCTTAAATACTATCAGTTCACATAATATAAAAATTAAAAATACATTTGAAAGCAAAATCTGATAAGAATTTCATAACTTGCACATTAAAATGTTGATCGCGACTTATATGTATAAGTAATATAAACTTATATGTATAAGTAATATAAATAAAAACTCTATGAAATATTTAATATATAAATATAATTAAACAAAATTATCACAGGATCTTAATAACCTGAATAAAAATATATTATACTATCCATTGCCCGTGAACAGAACATTAAACAAGCACCAAGCATGGATTATTTAAATACTATCTTTCTTTATAGCATTAAAAAAAAAAAAAAAAAACCTATGCAATAAATTGTTTAGAGCATATGTTTATAGCTGAAAGTGAAACTACAGGCTACAAGTACAGGAGTAAGGATTGAGACAGAGCAATGAACTGAACACTAGAAATAGTTAAATTGGCGACAGATAAATAAATTGCAGCTACGCTTTCCTTTTTACGATTTAAATACTATCTATTGCCTGTACTATCTATTGCATAGCATTTTGATTCCAAGCACCAAGCACGGACACACACACACACACACACACGCACACACACACACACACACACATATATATATATATATATATATATATATATATATATATTATTTGTGAAATTGGATTAAAAAATAGACCCACTTGTGGCTGGCAGTAATAACCCAATAAGGAAACAAATCCTGAACACAGAATACAAGAAGGGTTCATCACTTAGGAACTTTAATTTTTATGTGGAGACTAAGAAAGCCTTAGCAGAAGGACCACTTAGCCAGAAACCAGCTTTTGGTTAGTTTCACATGTTTAGAGTCAATGACTTTCTCATCTGTTGGATTTCACTTTAAGCTGTTGAGGTTAGGCGTGATTGGTAAGACTATTTCTGTATAAAATTTTGGCCTAAACTTCTGCAATTGAAGTATTGGGAAGTGCATTTGCCATATCAGTTCTTACAGGCAAGGTGAACCACTGTTTTTCTCAAATCAGCTGCTTATTCAGTCTTATTATGCCCAGGAGCTAGAAACGGTAAAGCAACTATATATAGTAGCAATGTCCGATGAAGAATTGCTCAGTGCTTCAAGAACGTTATTTTCTGCATTTCCTCTTGTATGAGGCAGAAATTAAGCACGATGAAGAAGGATACAATTTTTTTTAGTTTTGATTCCAATTGTTTCTTAACCATTCAATTAAAACTAAATTGGGCTATTTTATAAGATTCATATCCAAAACGCAAAAATTATCATTATCACAAACTTGTCTTCCGTTTGGAAATATTACTGATCAATGTCAACTAAACTCAGGCGTATTTCATAGACGAATCACATATATATATATATATATATATTGTTTTTCTGACATTGTAAAAGTAAAAACCAATTTGATAATATTACAGGCAGAAACTTGACGTGTTATCTTTACAATCCAAGTATCCATCACAACATATCCACAGAACATCTTTCTTTCTTTCTTTCTATCTAATATTACAGGCAGCAACTTTCATGAAATATACACATGCAGCTTGATACTTGAATTTTCTGAACAAATTCAGGATTATAGTCCAACTGTGATCGTCACACTTAGGCCGTAATATAAAACCTTCCAATTGCAGTTCGTAAACAATCAACCAACGAGAACAAACATCAACCCATTTTTATTTACATCATTGAGAGCTCTCAACCAAAATATCCAAATTCCTTGCAATGTGGAAACTTTCTGCAAATATCAGTTCCATTAGACCCTGCAAAATAGAAAACCACATTATTCTAAAATTACATAATGACCTGTAGTCCTGTTAAGATACTACTTTTCCCATGTTAATCAACAAAAGAGGAAAACATTAATAGAAGAGAATTGAACAATTCACAATCTACAAGAGCAACCAACTACTGAAGCTTTTCTCTCGTGTAACTTCTCTCTTCTCCCATACAAATTCTTAAACCCATACCAGATGGCATTTTTGCTACCTAACCACCAAGCCAACTAATAAGGCAGGTTAAGCTTTTACTCCTCTTCAATCATATGAAAATATGGCAAATGGGAACAAGTTACGTGTCTCATGATGAATTATTCAATTGCAATGAAGCCACTAGACAGGAAGTAAATAAAATTAATTCAGAATGTCAATTTCTAATATGTTGTTTGGGAATCCTATAGTAGCCACAAACCTGATCCATTACTAATAACAATATCCTTAGGGCATATATATGTATTAATAATTGTCATTCGTATTAGTAAAATATAAAGTGACATTGAACAATTCCTGTTCCCTTCACCCTTTCTTTATTCTCTATGTTTTCAGCCCTTGCAGCTTTTCTATTTTTGGCTTTAAAAAAAATAAAATGCTGGGACTCACAGGCTATTTTCTGCCACAAAAAATCCTTTTGTTTTATCAAATGCAGAATCTTTGCACAGGTCATGTAAATATATACTGTTACGTTAAATAATACAAAGATATGGGGTTTATGCCATAGTAATACAAAGAATCATATTAGTGGTATATTTTATTCTAATATTCTTATGCCATAGTATCTTCCAAATGTCAATTTCTAATGAAAATATAGGGAAAGAACGTTGTTTATCCGTTCAAGAGATCAATTATATTCTCATTTGGCAGAACAAACAAAAATAAGACCAATCAAGCCACTTTTCATTGTTCACCATCCAAAACATTCACAAACCGGACTTCTACATAGAAACCATTGAGCTTTTGATAGACTTAGTAGACACACTTCATTTTACTCATCTGAAGATCTTGAAACAAATCAATGGACATGCTAATAAACAAAGTAAATGACAAATGTTCCTAAAACAGAGGAACACAGCAACAGGCATTCTCAATTTGCAACTACAGTTAATTTACTGTTTTAAATTGATTGCAAAACATACCATGAACTTTCAGTAAATTTTTCAAATTTATCCTATGCTTCAAGCTACAAATCAGCCAATAAATTATTGGAATAGTTACATAAATAGAACTCTAAAATGACAAGAAAGTACTCAATAATATCCTGAACAAATCCAGATAGAACCATGTATTTGGTTTCTTAAGTCTTAAAGTCTGCATCCACTATCAACTACTCCAAACAATTAAGGAGAAAGTACACCTTTCAGTGCTAAAGAGGAGTAGAAACTACTCAAACAAATAAGCATCTTAAACCTTTTAAAGGAAAATTATTACTTCCACATCATCCTACACCTGTGTTATATACAAGCTACGAAGAATATAAGGACAGAAACCAAGAATATATGGACGGAATATGGCCCTGACAAGACAATACCTGACCAGATAGCTTTCATTAAACAAAAGGAAGACATCTTAAGAGCGTAGATCATTAACCCTTCTTTGCTTCTACTTCAGAATTAATCATATGCTCAACTACATATATACCTGTTCACCAGTTTCAGCCCTGACAGAAATAAAGGCACCCAAAGGCAGTGAAAATAAACTGAAAAATAAGTAGATAGTCATACACTAAAACAAGTATTAGCCAGGCCTTTTATTTAAATATTCAGCAGTACACTAAATCCTACCTTAATTGGAATATAAGGTGACAACAAAGTTGAGTTAACCCATAAAAAGACATAATTTGACAGAACTTCGGCAAACATAATATCAACTGACAGTGAAAGTAAGTAAATTACCTCTTTTCTGCTTCATCACTTGATCTTCTTAAATTGGTTTACAATAGTAATTTGAAGCCCTTAGACAAGAAATCATCCCTGATAACAGAAGCGAAGCCATGTTGATGAGTTAAACAAAATGCAACAATCAAAAACTATACAAGAAAAGTTACAGATCTTATCTTACCTCCGATTATTAGTATTTGTCTCCTCATGTGCGCTCTCTTGAAGAAATCTATTTGCATTAATTGGAACGAGGCTTCCAACATAAAGTTCTGTTTCGAAGGTAATTGGCATATTCTGAATCAAAACATTCTCCGCTTCCTTCTTGCTTGGATCATACCAGAAAAGGTTTATGTTGTCGTGTTCCATGAGAACTGCATTGCCACTCCTTGAATATGCTAGAGGTTTAAAGGGTCTCAGACTCCCAATAACTTCATGCTGAGAAATTGAAAATGATTTAGTCCAGGACTCCTTGACCCCATACTTCTTCATCACCCACACATCAGTATTCTGACCCTGAAAATTTCCAAGCAAACATAGGCATCCATGAAGAATCCCCATATCCATTTTAAAGTTTTTACCCATACCTTCAGGCTGTGGCACTTCCCTGTAATCCTCAACCCCTAAATCCAAAGCAACAATTACATCTGCAACATTTGATTCAGGACTTTGGCTCACAAGCCAATGCAAAGCGCCACTGACAAACATCCCATTGGCTCCAGGATAGAGAACAAAATAAGGCATATCTCCGATCCTTCTCCAAGAATTTCTTCTCAAACTATAAACCTTGACCTCAGACTCGATGCTTTTCTTATCCACTCCTGTAAACTGTGCAATCCTAACCACCTTAAAGTCATCCTTATTTTGATCATACCCAAGTCCAAAGACACAAACTCTACACGAACAAGTCCCAAAATAGCGATTGAGCTCGATGGATAAGTAGGGTAAAACATGGTACTTTCTAATAGATGGGTTCCAAAGAGCAATATCATCCACAACATTGCAAATGCAAAGCAACCCATTACAGGAACCCAAGATTTTGATGCTATGATTATAGCACATCAAAGGATGCTCCAGTTGTTTGAGGTTATCCAACAAATCGAAATCTACAGAGCAAAGCTCTGAATTCTTAACGATGATGTGTAGATTAGAGCTCGTAGCTAAGGAGTGCTTGAGATGTAAATTGATGAAATTGGGACCATCTATTAAAGCTCGCCATAGTTTAGATACGCACCTGAAGCAAAGAAGTTTCTTGGCGGGTAGCCGGCAGAGGATTTCGGCGAGCATGTCCCATGGCAGATTTGACATAATTTGGTGTCGTGCTTCTAGGGTTTGTAACGATTCTCTGCCGTAGCTGAAGAAATGAAAGGAAATTGCCGCACTTGTTAGATAAATAGGACAAAGGCACTTCCTTCAAATTGCAACTCGATACGTGTCTTCTTTACGTGATGTCTTATCTAATGAATCTGACTGTTGCGAGCATAATGGGTAATAATTACACTTTAAAATCAATTTAATCTTCAGACATTCAATTTTTCGGTTTATGTTAAAATTGTAGCCTAATTTGATTTTGGTCAAAATTAGACATTATAATATTATTATCCGTGGATTCACTGAATTTTGTTGAGTTCACTTAACCAGGGATGGTTAAGTGAAACTGTGCGTTTTGTTTAAATGAAAAAAATAAAAAAATAAAACCCTAAGCCACCAAATCCCCTTCTTCTCATCGTTTCTCCTCAACAAAAGCAGAGACAGCAGTATGGTCACCATGGGGATTTAATCGAGTCACGGCGAGTTCGACCAGTGATCCAGGAAGTTTGAGCACAGACTGATGAAGCTATTCCCCACCAAATCGATGCAGTCTCCTTTGCCCTAACTGATGTCCGGTAAAGCTTGTATGTCCTTTGATCAAAGAAGAATAGCCCAGATTTTCTGACCCCAATCCATGGTGTTTCGGCCATCAACGTTAAACGGTATAGGTACAAAAATATTCCCTGTATTATGAATTTCAGTTTGCTGGCATTGCTTTATAGTTTCATGATCGATTAAATGCCGGAATCCAATGGAAAACTAAACCAAATAGATTGTTTTAATTGAATCTGGGCATTCCTAGCTAAAACAAATATCATTTTGATTGTTGACACATGGACAAGAGGTAGTGATGGGAATTCAAAAAAAAAAAAAAAAAAATCCTCACCCATTCTCTTCTCTTTCTCTGCAAATATGGAAATTCCAAAAGAATAAAATCATTATTCTCCTTGATAATGAACTCTACAGCTCTGCTGAAATCCTAGTAATTGTTTTTCTATTAATCGGTGAGAAGGGATTTGAGTGGGTTAGGGTTTCTTTTGTTTTTAATCCCAAAACACACCGTTTCACTTAACCAGATGGTCAAGTGAACTCCACAAACTCTGGCGGGTCCCACAAATAATAATATTATAGTATCTAATTTGACCAAAACGAAGTTGGGCATAATTTTGACAAAAAAATAAAATAAAATTAGGATGCCTAACGGATTAAATTGGTTTTAGGGTATAACTGTGACAATACGCAAAAGTTTGAGTCGATGGTTTATTTAGTGGGTGACCAAAATTCGGTTTTCGAAACCAGAACCGTCGGTTTCGAACCGGTGGGAACCGAAATCAGAACCGATGGGAACTGGAACCGGTCTGAACTAGAATCGAAATCGGTCCAAACCGGTTCGGTTTTGGTTCCACCAATTTTGGAATCGTGAACCGGCGGTCCCAGCTCCAGTCGGAACCGACGGTTCTAGTTTCGTCCGAAATCGGCCGGAATCGTCCGAAACCAGCTAGAACCGGTCTGAAACCGGTCGAAACCGTCGAAAAATCGACTGGAAAATTGGTCGGAACTATATTTTTTTGGAACCATTGAGAAATCGGAACCATTCGGATCCAAATCATAACCGGAATCGTTAATTTTTGGTTCGGTTCCGGAACTGCCCGGAACCGAAACCGGCGGTTCCGGAACCGTGGCCACCCCTGGGTTTACCCGTAAAATATGAGTAAAGTTTTTTACGATACTGGTAACCTTAGGTGCTTCCCATGAACTTCGGCATTAAGCTTCAATAAAATTTTACTTTTTTTGAAATAATTATTAGATACATAAATTTGATCTGAACTTTGAACATTTTTTCTTGTGGCTCTTATGTTTTATTGTATTTAATTATTAAACTACATAATTACATTTCAGTAATAATTATATTCACTCATTTTCAAAGGCCGAATACATCATTTGCCTCCTGAACGTGGAAAAAGTCTTGTGGCCTCATTTACTTTCAATATGACCTTGTGGCACCTTAAAATTATAAAATTGTTAACATCACACCCTTATTAATCCAATCAGCAACGCGTGAATAGGCAAATTCTTTTTCTCTGCATGAAGTTGTAAAAACATTTATAGATGGCATTTTAAATCATGAAAAATATATATTTTTTTATTACTAAGTTAATCAGAATATTATTAAATTTATTTTTTTTCTCTCATCCTATTTTCTTTCTGTAAATTCACGTTCGAGTTGGTTATTTTCAAACTAAACCAATCTCATCTCTTTGCTGCGGTGACTGGGGTTGATGAGAGCAGTGGCCGATGAAGTTATTAAGGATGGCAGGAGGGTGTAATCTATGACCTTGATTGATCTCGCTAGCTTGTGACCGATCTTGCCGAAGAAGCAGAGAGTAGCGCTGAAGCGGAAAAGCATGACTGCGACTCGCTCTCTACTGCGCTAGCTAAAAGAGAAAGAGAGAGACTGGAGATGGAGTGAGCGAAAGAGGAACGACGACAAGAAGCTCTGGTTGGAGCGACTTAAGCTAAGGTCACCGAAAACGTCAAAAGAAAGGAGAAAGAGGATTGTCTCGATCGACAAGCCCCTTTGTCTCTCTCATTAGCGCCGCTTAAACAAGAACGAAGGCAGAAAGCGATAGCCAGAGGTGCCACCGGTGATGTGAGGTGGTTAGATTGGCAGAGCTTTGAGCTCCGGTGAAAGGAAAACAAATAGCATAGGGGTGGGGGCTGTGGTGCGATTAGGAAGGAGGAGAAGGGATTTCGGGTTAGTTGCTGATTTGATTTGGCTCGATTCATGAATTTTTGTTGCATATCCAATGTAGCAAAATTAATTGTGACTTAGAATTGTAATTTTCTATGTCATTCGCGCATGCTGTGCACAACCAATTTACTACTCTGACGAGGTGTGCAATTATTATAAAAAGAAAAATTTAGGGCTCCGCAAGGTCACTTTCAAAGTAAAGGAGACCATAAGACTTTTTTGCGCAAATTTAAGAGGCAAATGATCATTCGGCTCATTCTTAAAATGAAATAACTTTGGTGGAATTTAATTATTACCATACATTTTCATATTTCATTTTAGTGAGAGAAATAGTTATTTAATAAAATATGAAATTGAGGAAGAAAAGTGATTTTCTAAATAGTGAAATGATAAATTTAATTTACTTTTTATATGAAAGTACAATAGATAGAGACCAATTTTTAATTTTAGTTACTTTCATCAAATTTTCTCCTAAAAGATATTTTTCCTTCATGTTTTCTTTTCTCTCATACTATTTTTTACTCCTAAACAAGTGAACAAAAGAAATTCAGATGCCATTTTTTTTTTATTAAGTTTCTTGTTTTTGGTTTTTTTTTTTTTCGTTAAAAAATAAACAATATTTGTGTGTTTAAACTTGTTTAATTTTTCTTTCTTTACTTTTGAGTAAAATGTTTTGAAAATAAAAAATACAATTTATAAAACCACAAATAGTACTCTACAGAATTGTGTTGTCTATTTTTAATTCTACATTTTCATTTTTTCATTTTTATTAGATTTATCCTCATAAAATTATTGTTGTTATTATTACTATTATTTTCTCTATCTATATAAGTTTAATGTCATTTATTTATTCAAAACATACAAGAATATATTTTTATCTCGATTCAAGTTCTCAAGTTTTTTTTTTTTTTTTCTATCTCTTCTCTATTTAGTATTATTTTTTATATTTATTATTATTTTATCTATTTATATAAATCTAATGTTATTTAGTATTATTTATTTATTATAATATTTAGATATTATATTTTTATTCAACATAATAATCAATAGTTACTGTAACATTGAAATTTTAAAATTAAATTATAAAATATTTTTAATTATTTCATGTGAAACTTTGGATTAAGAAAATTTATTATTAGCTAAAATCTTTAATGACTTAATAAGTGAGAGATTTGATAACTTGAAGAATTTTTCACATTGTGAATAATAACAGAAGAAAAATAAATTTTAGAAAAAAAAATAGTTTTTAAAAGCAAGTAACCAAAAACCTAAAAACTATTTAATGTTTCTAATAAATAAAAAACTCAAAACAAACAACTATAATAAACGGGACCAACAATAGTTTTCCTTTCCAATTATTTTTTCTCCCATGTTACTGTATATTACTAAGCAGCGTGGAAAATTAGTGTTGGCGTAACAATGATTTATCCATTTAGTTCTTTTACTTCTTGTTAATTATATATTTATCTTACTACATTTTTCTTTTTAACCCGTTTATTATTCTTTAATTATTTTTTGCCACAATATTACATTTCTACTCAATATTATTTTTCCACTTAATTTTTTTTATTATTCTTTAATTATTTTTTTATTCTTCTTTAATCATATTCGTTTCCACTTATAATTAATGGACTATTAATTTATATATAAAAAGTTATTAATGGTTAACTTTCTTTGTTAATTTGATTTTTTTTTTTAATCCAGTTAATCAATAAATGTCATATATCTTCTCTTATAAAGTGGAAATCATTAGAATTTGAAAATTTTGGTAGTTTACATAGATACATATTACTATTAACTATTAACCATCAAATATTAAATACTCATTCTATTCCATTTTGTTTGCATAGTTTGACAAAACACGCATATAAAGAATTTAGTCAACAAAAGTTGTTTTGTCCTTTTTTACCCTTAACTCATTATAATATTAATAAAAAGTCTTTCATTTAATAAAGGATCATAAGGCTATCATGAGAAAAATATTGCTTACGTGTATAAATTTAGAAATTTTGCAAATATTTTGGAACATCTAAAAAAAGAATAAGAAACAAACAAAATGGGACGGATGGGGTATTAAATATCGATAATGATTTTTTCTAAGCAAATAATGATTAATATTTTAAAGTTACATAAAGCTCTACTAATACTTTTTTTAGAATAATATTTTTTTATTCTTTTATTAATTCATTGAATAAAATAATAATATTTGAACCCAAAAATAATAATATTTATATAAATTTATATTTTTATAATATTTTTTATCTAAATTGACTTACATTAAAATTTAAAGATAAACAATTAATAAAATTAATTTTTAATTTTATTCGTATAAATTGCCCATTTTCATTTGGAAATATTATTGAAACGACACGAAAATTCAATTTCATAGAATTTTGATTTAAAAACTAAATTTTTATTCTAATCAATGAAATTCAGCAGAAAATATTCATTTATTGCTTTACCGGACCAGTAAACTAGGTTGAATTTTTCAAAAACTAAGTGAAAAATCCGTAAACAAAGCAAAATCGACCCAAATCACTGAATTGGACCAAATCGATTCAAATCAAACCAAAATGATCCAGAAAGCTCTAGAACTACTTTCTTTTCCTTTCTTTCTTCTTCTTCTTCCCTCTCCAGCGAGCACAGGTGCAACCCCCTCCCTCCTTCCCATTTTCGGCCACCAATCGACGGGAGCAAGGTGGCGATCGACTCCCCTGGAGCCGCTGGTCCCTTTTCCGGCCTCCTTCCACGCTAACAGAGCCTCTAGTGGCACAAATCGAGACTGTCTCCATTGACAGTTCTCGTTCTCCAATCTCCAACGACATCAGGCGACTCTGGCGACGTGAAGCTTCAAAGTGAGTCTCGATCGACTCAGTTACTCCATACGATCATCTTTCCTCAAATGATTTCGGCGATGGGGCATGGAGGACGAAACCACAGCAGCAACGACGAGAGGGTGACTGTCAAGCTCGTTCCGGCTAGTTAGGGGACTAACCTCGCGCAACTAACGCTAGAAATGGACTCCTTGGTAAACTTCGAGTAGGATGGTATGATCGTGGTTGAATTCTGGGCGATTTCAATTCTTCGGCCATCGTAGGTGTCGGCGAAGGCGATCCAGCGATCGGCTGGCGAGTCTCCGGCAGGTCCCAAGAGGCAGAATCTTCTTCTCGTGTGAATTGTGGAATCATCGTCCGAATTCGATTGGTACGCTCTAAGACCCAGTTTTTAATTTTTGGTATAAATTTCAAGTTTAAATTTATTGGGTAATTTAGTTGATTTCAAATAGATAATTAATTGCGGGACTTTGAAATGTTAGGTTTTGAAGTTGTGAATTAGTTAGAGATGTTAGGAGGATTTAAACATAGGTTTCAGTGGTTAGAATTTGGAACTTTATAGATGCATTTAAGTGTATAATTGGATCTAGCTAGCATTATAAAATAATCAGGATTGTTATTCGTATGATTTAAAATTAATAGAAGTTTTGGTTTTACACATATATATAAAACCTTGAATTAGTTATTTTTTAATATGAAATATGAACCTAGTAGCAAGTAGTTGGCTATCTATTAACTAAATTGCAAATTAATTGTTATTTGGAAATATATGTATACTTTAAACTAGAAGGATGTGGAGGTAAGGTAAATGTTTATATTTGAAAAGAGATAACATAGTGGAAGATTTCAAGATGAGTCTTGAGGAGTGGATGTAGGCGAGTTAGAGCTGAACCACTATCAATCTCCATGTTTATCTTCTTTTATTTTCTGAAGTGTTGGTTGATTATATTCTATTTACACAACTGTTAATCTGTTTAGAAATGCAAAGTTGCTAATGAGTTTCTGATTCTAAACGTGAATAAGCTTTATCTCTGTGGAACATTAGAGTTCTGGATTTCCGTATTGTGAATATACCAAGTTCCAATCTGCCTTTCAACATTCAGTATAAATCACAATATACGTAATAATCAGTTAGTCTAAAATTGCTTAACCTTTGTGAAGCTGTTCTAATCGCAATAGTAATTCTTCACAGAGTCTTTTTAAACTTGGCTAAGCTTTGTGGAGTAGTTCTAAATGCAATAACTATTCTTCACAGAGTTATTCTAAAATTGCTTAAGCTTTGTGAAGCTGTTCTAATCGCAATAGCTGTTCTTCACAGAGTCTTTTTAAACTTGCTTAAGCTTTGTGAAGTAGTTCTAAATGCAATAACTATTCTTCACAGAGTTTTTCTAAATTTGTTTAACCTTTGTGAAGCAGTTCTAAATATAATAATTGTTCTCACATGGTTTTTCTAATCTTGCTATAAGCTTTGTGAGGAAGTTCTAAACTTGATAATTAACTCTCATAAATGCTTTCTAATTCCGCTGCAACAGAATTCTGATTTTTGTTTTTGAAAGTTAAATTTTTAGAAAATCCAATTCACCCCCCTCTTGGGTTGTGCCATGCATAAACATGACCCATAATAACTTCAGTTGGTTGAGTGTCTGGCACCATCGGAGGCACCTCTTTCCCCAAGCTCTATGCGACAACTTTCTTTTTCATGGCCTCGGCAACTTTAGCCAACTTAGAACCCTTTGACTTCTTTGGAACCATATCTGCATCAAAGAAAAAGAAAAAAAAGGAAAATTAAAGAATGTTAGTATAAGGACAATACTTAAAACAAATGAAAGCAGTATATACCAGAAATGAAAGACTGGGGTCCTATGGGTCCACTATAAGGTCGAACTTGGTAGCCCTCGGCAATAATTTGCTTCAAATTCACCGTTCTCAACCCGCTGGACTTTATCAATTCTGCCCACATCAAATCATCTGAGGTAGGCGAAGTAGGATGGTGCTTATGAGTTCGCCAGACCACCGGGTAGGAACACCAAACCCTCCAGCTTGGTGAATAATGAAAAACTTATGCTTCCAATTCTTTAAAGATGATATCTCTGAAGACTTATAAAATAGGTTGCAATCTTTCCTAGCTTGAAGGAAGCAATGATCCTCGGTCAGCCGATGTTGCAATCGGTAAAGCCTATCCATACTTGAAGCCGTTAATGTAGTGCCATATCGGTGCTCCAGCTTGGCAATCCCACATAGTAGCCTTAAGCCGTTGGGATGTAATTGACTGACAGTGATCCCATGCTTGTTGAAAAATGACCTTAGAGGTTCAGAGAGAGGAAACCAAACCCCAGAGTGAAGATCTTCTTCGTATAGTATCATAGACTCCTCATCATCCAAAGGGGCGTTGGCTCGCACATTTAGCCTAGGGCGAGTCAGTTTATACTCAGAACCGAGGTCATACTTTATAGAAACAGCGAGGAGCTCGCCCTCACTAATGTCCGAAGGCACATCAGATACTCTGATGTTCTCCGCCCTATCCCTTGCCTCACCTCCCTTGGCCTCATTGGTTTCGATAATCTCATCCTCAAAAAGTTTAGCTAGAGTAGGCATCTCTTTATCACTAGATGAACCCATAGTCCACCAAGGCAAAAAGAAAGACAGAAGAAAGGAACTTATTCTAGAGAAAATTCTAGAGAGGGAGACACTGAGAAAAGCAATTTAGAGAGAGAAGCTCTAAAGCCAGAAAATGAAGCGGTGAAAGCAAATGAAGGCAAAATAACCCTTATATATAGAAAGGGGCGAGATACTGAAAGGTCACACCTATCAAAAGCCTCTTCAATATCCCTCGACTAATGAACCAACCCCTCGTTCCCTGCAAAAAAGGAGTCATCTTTGTTCTGAAATAAAATGGCACACATAAAATAATAAAATGTGATAAAAACGGTGACAAAAATACACCTACTCAGAACCCTTTTTTGGACATAAATGACCAAAAACTAGGGGGAAACTACTGTTAATATAGAATAATAAATAATATTAAAATAATAATATTAGAATCTAACTAAGTTCAAATTAACAGATAATACAGAATTCGTAATCATTATCTTAGTAAAATTATCCTAAGTCCAGTATATATACTCAAATTACTCTATTGAGGGGTTAATTTATAATTTACTACACCTCAAATTCTAAGAGCTTAACATCTAGTATATTTCACTTTTGCAGGTTTTATATATTAGTAAACAATCAATAACTATCCAACCAAGCCACTCCCAAGTTTTTAATACATAATAAAATGGAAAAAATTTGCAGTTATATAGCTATTTTCTTATAGGGTTATACATTTAGAGTGATGAAAGTAGAATTCTTTTTGCAGTTGACGACCTAATCCACTCCATATTAACAACTTGCCACAAATTTTTTTTAAAAAAAAAAAGAAAACAAATTTAAATAAGAAATCAAGAAAAATGCACATATATATATAAGTTATCACCTTTAATTTTATTAACAAAAGCATCTTCATACATTTTGATCTGGGAAACAGCTCGTGGCATATGATTTTGTTAAGTTTTAGAACATATATAACAATCAACTATTTATTGATATTCATAAAATGCAATAAGTCATCAGAAGGGTAGTACCCGGAAACTGAAATTTGAAAGAAATTGTTATGAGATAACAAAAAATCCAATCTGTTTTTAGATTAAAAAAAAAAAAAAAAAAAGGAGAATTACCTGTAAGGAGCAAAGGGTATTCCACACTGTTGGTTTTCACTCTTTAAAAACTAAAATTAACAATTGTTAAAATATAAAATTATAAAAAACTAAATCCAAATTCAAAATTAAATTCCATTATATATATTTTCTTTTAACTTTCATGAATTCCTAAACTGGGGAAAACTAATTTCTGACTTAGTGAAGAAACAAAACACAAATAGAAATTTGGCTCCTACCTAATCAAGAAACAGAACAAATTGCTCTTCTCAGCATTCCTTTGACCACTGAAAATCCCTTGCAATAGCTTTTCTCCTATCAAATCTCACTTCCTCTCACTCGCTCTTCTCTGAAATCACAAAAAACGCAAGAAAAATGAGTAAAAACCAAATGAAAAGAAAAAGAAAGAAAGAAGAAAATGCAAAGAAAGAAAAACTCTTCTCTGAAATCACACAAAACGGAAAAAAAAAAAAAAGAGTAAACAGAAAGAAGAAAGAAAATACAAAGAAAACAAAGGAATAGAAAACAAATAAAAATTGAACTCTTGAAACTTACCTAACCAAGCATCGACTAGAGAAGGAAAGGAACGCAAGAAAGAAGAGAAAAATGAAAAAGAAAGAAAAAGAAAAAAACGAAACTCACCTGCCTCGCTGAGCAAAGAAGAAAGAAAACGCAGGAAAGCAGACAAAAACGAAAAAGAAAGAAAAAGAAACAGATAAGAAAATAAGAAAAAATGAAAAAAAAAATGAAAATGTGGCAAAAAAAGAAACAGCTGGCTGACATGCAATCAACCAGATGCGTTGCACACCCAGAAAAAGAAAGAAAACAAACACAAAAATCACACCACCCAACCTCAAACCCACTCCTCTCAACCACAAACCAAGCGCGCCAACCAACCCGTCCAAAAACTACTTTCACAACAGAGCTATATAAATCTGCCTCGCTTGAGAAGCGCAAAAGTCAACAGTGGCGTAAGCAGTGTTAACCCATCCTTTTTTAGTGTTTTATAATTATATATCCTCTCTCAAGTCTACAAGAAATTATTTTCTTTAAACAGAATGGAAATCCCCTTCCCCTTACTGATACTTATATATATGCATTATAAACATTCATTCCACAGTATCCTTACAGCTTCTTTTTATACTTGGTCGAGGTACCGTGCAATCTATAAATTTAACTAATTTCCACTCCCTTCGAAGGTAAAGGGACTGACCAAAAAAAGTTTACATTGCAAAAAATCGAACCCTTGATCCAAATCATGATGATTAACCCCACAAATATTCTTTATGCAACTGAACTACTCTACTCTGAACATGATGATTAACCCCACAAATATTCTTCAGGTTAGTGTCCATAGTACTCTTTATCTCAAAAATATCGACTCCTTTTACTTAAAATATGATACGTGTCTCACATAAAGCCTAGTCTTCATTCCTGTTGACTGAAGTCGAGATGATAGAGTGTTGACAAAAAGATCTTATAGAATATTGGCAGAGCATTCTGCTTGGGCCATTAGTGTTCATTTGGGAAGAACCCTTTTTAGCTTTTGAAGGCAATTCAAGAAAAACTTTAATTCATATTACTGAAACTTAGACAATCAAGATTGTATTTGTATATGCAATAAAAAGCTTAAATAAGTCTGAAGAAAGATGTTAATTTTGTTAGATCTGGCCTAGGAGTAATTAATCATTTCAATTCAAATTCATCAATAATGTTACCCTTTTGATTTTAATCTTAAGTTTTAAATTATTAAATATCAGAACATATTTAATCCATGCATATATTATTATGAATTAATCTCAAATAATTCCACAATAACCCAGATCATGCAAACCACTAGATTCAACAAAATAGATTGAATAAAAAAAGGTTGCGTACCTGACATTGTTGTTGGTCGATCTTGATGTGTAGAATTAGGTTTGCAGCCTTCCAGAGAATTGAAGAATCGATTTAGCGGAAGCAGTACGAAAGGAATGTAAAACTGAATCGTATTCAACTCCTCTGGGGACCACGACCTTTATATACCTGTAGCGTTAGTACAATTCCTATTTCGGTCCTTTAACGAAATAGGAATTATATAATGGTCTCTACACTTAATATCTATAATTAGTTGATACCTCAATAGTTAATTATTCACAATCAAGACCACATTTGAAATTGACTTTACAATTAGACTGCTGTACATATTTAATTTTACATATTAAGCCCACAATAGAAAATTAAATCCAACAATCTCCCACTTGGGCGAACATATGTTAAATAAAATACATACACCAAAATGAGCTCAACAAACGCAGTCATACAAGGTATCCAAAAACAATCTCGTCCATTAGTTATATTGATAAAGAGCTGAAGAAACTTTCGCCATAGATCTCATGACTAAGTTCATCATCAACTACATTACCAATACCCCTAAATGACATAGATTCATTATAGAAGTGTAGCATGAAAACTACATGTAATGTGATCATCATGTCTGTTTCCAACTGGTCACCAACAAAAGTGAGATCAAGCAAAACAATAATAATAATACAGAGTGTAACCATCAACCAAAATGAGTACTCAATAAAATTTCATAATAAAACATATCCAAAACAAAATAGAGCATTCAAAAACATAATGTATACATAAAGAGCAAACTCCCACTAAAACTAGACAGTCTCAAACAAAACGATACCCATATGAGCAGTGTGCTCATGGAAAACTTTCGGTATCACTGCCTTTGTAAGCGGATCCGCAATCATAGAGTTTGTTCCAATATGCTCTAAGGATATCTGTCCACTCTGTACCCTCTCCTTCACAGCCAAGAACTTAATCTCAATGTGTTTTGATCAAGAAGAGCTCCTGTTGTTGTTGGAGAATAAAACGGCTGACCTGCTGTCACAATACAACTTCAGTGGTCTTTCTATTCCACCTACTACACGCAGCCCAGTGACAAGGTTTCTCAGCCAAATAGCTTGATTGGATGCCTCATAAGATGCTACAAATTCAGCTTCCATGGTGGAGGTTGCTACTAGAGTTTGTTTCACACTCTTCCAAGAAATAGCACCGCCAGCCAATAGAAAAACGTAGCCAGATGTGGATTTTCTACTGTCTTGGCATCCAGCGAAATCAGAATCAGTATACCCAATGATCTCAAGCTGATCTGATCTCCTATATATGAGCATATGTCCCTTAGTCCTCTGAAGATATCTCATGACTCTTTTGGCTGCTTTCCAATGATCCATTCCTGGATTGCTGAGATATCTACCTAACATGCCAACTATAAAAGAAATGTCTGGACGAGTACAAACTTGAACATACATAAGACTTCCTACAGCTGACGCATAAGGAACCTTTTGCATTTTCTGAATTTTAAGTTCACTCTTTGGACATTGTTGATTACTAAATTTATCACCTTTTGCAATAGGGGTATCCAATGGTCTAGAATTCTGCATACTAAATCTCTTGAGCACTTTATCAATATAGCTCTTTTGTGATAATCCAAGAATACCTCGAGAACGGTCTCGATGTATCTGAATCCCTAAAACAAAAGAAGCTTCACCTAAATTTTTCATCTCAAAATGCTTTGAAAGAAAAACTTTGGTTTCATGCAGCAAGACTTTACAATTAGTAGCAAGAAGTATGTCATCCACATATAAGACCAAAAAGATAAACCTACTCCTACTGAACTTATGGTACACACAATTTTCAACAGCATTTGCCTCAAAGCCAAACGAGACAATAACTTGGTTGAATTTAAAGTACCATTGATGAGAAGCTTGCTTGAGTCCATAAATGGATTTCTTTAATTTGCATACCAGATGTTTTGGATCTCCAATTACAAAATTTTCTGGTTGCACCATATATATTGTTTCATCAATGTCGCCATTGAGAAACGCAGTCTTAACATCCATTTGATGAAGCTCAAGATCAAGATTTGCAACTAAGGCCATGATTGTCCTAAAAGAATCCTTCGAAGAAACTGGAGAGAAGGTTTCTTTATAGTCAATCCCTTCCTTTTGAGTAAAGCCTTTTGCTACAAGACGTGCTTTATATCTTTCCACATTACCTTGAGAATCCCTTTTGGTTTTAAATATCCATTTGCAACCAATGGGTTTCTTTCCTGCAGGTAATTGAACAAGATCCCAAACTTGATTGTCTTGCATAGACTTATACTCTTCGTTCATTGCCTCAATCCACTTATGAGAGTCAGAACTCTGCATGGCATGATAGAAACTAACTGGATCATCATCTATCATGTCTACAGTATCCTCATGTTCTTGAAGAAACACTATATAATCATCTGGAATAGCACTTCTTCTCTCCCTAGTAGATCTCCTCAAAGGCATTTGAACATGCTTTAATTCTTGAGGTTGTTGAATTTGTTCTTGAGGAAGAATAGCATTGTCTTGAATTGGATCTTGAATAGCGACAGGAGCAACTGGAGTCTGTACGCTATCAGAAACAACAAAAGGAATGAGAACCGAATCATCCTTACTTGGTTCCTCTTCAAAGACAATGTTTCTTTCTTTATTTCTCCCTCCAAAATCAACATCCTCAAAAAAATGTTGCAATTCTTGTTTCAAAAAAAGTTCTGGAAGTAGGATTATAAAACTTGTAACCCCTAGACCGCTCAGAATATCCAACAAAGTAGCTGCTGATAGTTTTGGAGTCCAGTTTTGTTTCATTCGGCTTGTAAGGCCTTGCTTCAGCTGGACATCCCCAAACATGAAGATGCTTTAGACTAGGCTTACGTCCAGTCCAAAGTTCATAAGGTGTTTTAGCAACTGCTTTAGATGGAATCCTATTGAGAAGATAAGCTGCTGTCTTTAGCGCTTCACCCCGCAGAGACTCTGGTAAAGTAGAATGACTAATCATACTCCTTACCATATCCATGAGAGTCCTATTACGTCTCTCAGATACACCATTCATGCTGGGAGTACCAGGCATTGTATATTGAGGGACAATTCCACATTCCTGTAGGAAAAGCGCAAAAGGTCCTGGACGTTGTTCGCCTGAACCGTCATATTTACCATAATATTCATCACCACGGTTAGATCGAACAGATTTAATCTTCTTTCCTAGTTGATTTTCAACTTCGGCTTTATAAGATTTAAACACGTCCAAAGACTCAGATTTTTCATGAATGAGATATAAGTAACCATAACGAGAATAGTCATCAATGAATGATATAAAATATCTTTGGCCATTTCTAGCTGCAATATGGAATGGACCGTAAATATCTGTATGAATCAGTTCTAAAACATTGGATGACCGAATGGCACCTAGTCTCTTTTGTTTAGTCTGTTTTCCTTTAATACACTCAATACAAGAATCCAAACATGTGTAATCAAGTGTATCTAAGATACCATCAGAAACAAGACGCTCAATTCTTGATTTGGATACATGACCCAAACGTCTATGCCAAAGTACAACTGAGTTATCAATATTCAACTTTCTTTTGGTACCTCTTGTAGTAACATGCAGGGATTCATGATAACTAGTATCAATGTCTAACATATATAGATTATCACATTCATTCAAGCAACCAGTACCCAAAACTTTTGAATTCATAGATAAAGTGAATACACTGTCTCCAAAAGAACAATGAAAACCAGATTTGTCCAAAAAGGAAACAGAAATCAAATTCCTTCTAAAAGAGGGAATAACAAAAGTATCTATAAGATCCAAAAAATAACCAGTACTTAAACATAATCTAAAATGTCCAATTGCCTCTACTTCAACCGGATCACCATTTCCTACATAGACGTATCTTTCACCGTCAGTTGGCTTTCTGTAGTTGAGGCAGTCTTGCAATGAAACACTTATATGAGCGGTAGCACCAGAATCCATCCAATAAGTGTTTTTAGGAGCTGAAGTTAAATTAACTTCACAACAGACTAAAACAAGGTACTTACCCCTCTTTGCAAGCCAAATAGCAAATTTAGGACAGTCCTTTCTCAAGTGATCCGTCTTTCCACAAAAGAAGCATTTTGGCACATAAGGCTTCTTTTGTACTGGATCTACAGCAGTAGCAGCAGCAGGTTTCTCAATAGCCTTTTCAACAGTCTTTGCAGAAGGCCTCTTTCTTTTCTTGTTCTTGCCCTTCCCAGCTGAAGAAACAAAATGAGCACTCTCTCTTTTGTTAGAATTCATCTTTTCCTCCTCATCAACACAATGAGAAATGAGCTCGTTAAGAGTCCATTTATTCAGCTGACAATTATAGGAAGTCCTAATTTGTCCATACTGAGAAGGAAGAGAATTCATAACCAAATGGACTAAAAGGTCACCTGGTAAAGCCATACCCAGCGCCTTCAGTCTCTTTGCAATCTGAGACATGCTAAGAATATGCTCCCGAACACCGCCATTGCCAGCAAACTTCATGGAGGTTAATTTTCCTAAAAGTGTTCCCACTTCGGCTTTGTCATTCTTGACATAAGCCCTCTCCAGCTCGGCAAGATAGTTTTGAGCATTGTCCTTTTCAGCTGAGACAGAGTCTCGAACATGTTCTGGGACTCCTTTCTGCATGATCATCAGACCTAAGCGATTAGAACGCTCCCACTTCTCATACTGAACCCTTTGAACATCAGTGCTCGTATCAGTAAGAGGAGCAGGTTCGTCCATCCTGAATGCAAGATCCAAATCCATACAGCCCAGAAAGATCATAATGTTTGATTTCCAAGACTCAAAATTTGATCCCTCAAGTTTAGGGACACAATCAGGATTAAATGACATGTTAGCTGACATCAGAGAAAATAAACAAATAGATAAGTATAAGCTCACAATCCACAAATGAAACAATTCACATAAGTAGAGATCAAAAATGGAAATAAGATACAGACACAACATTAATATTCTCATCTTTGGATGTAAAACATTAACTTGTAATTAGTATCTCAACGCAGCAATCAAATATTGATAATATAGTCCTGACAAATAATAAATCTTCCTTTGGGCCGATATATCATTGTCATGGAAAATAATCAAACAATTATCACATACTTATTGCCAAACATGTATTCAAAACTCAGCCAGATAGCAACCTTCCTTTGGGCCGATTAACTATCCGCAACGAATTCTAATACACCTGTCTAATATTCTAAAATAAATCAATTCAAGCATTAGAGGTCACTTTGGTGACTTATTGATCAAATCAATTTATTTTAACAAATATCAAACACAATAGGGACTTAATCACTCCAAAATTTAATCTCAAGTCGACAAATTAATTCATTTAATTGTAATTAAAACAAAACAATTGCAATTAAATGAATTGATTGTCTAAATATTTAATAATCTAAAATTATTTAGCCCAAAAAAAAAAAAATTATAATCTAGTCTTTAAGTCACTAAATTAGAGACTAAGTTATAAAATAGGACTAAATAAATTTAAATAAATAAAGTTCGGGGTCTAATTTAATTAAATATATGTTCATGGATCTAGATGAAAGAAAACAAAAAATTAGGGGCCTAATCTGAAGTTACAGAAAATTAGGGGTCTAATCTGAAGTTACAGAAACTTAGGGGCCTAATCTGAAATTTTCCATCCCTAACCTTAAAACCAAAAAACGATGAGAGACAGCTCCTTTCCGCCGACTCTCTCCAAAGAACAAAATTGGAGATCCGGCCAGCAAAAAGTTTTTTTTTTTTTTTAAACAAAATCCGGCCAGCAAAAACAAAATACCACCGACGTGAAAATCAGGGTCCAACACATGATTGAATTAAAAGAAAACACAAAACACTAAATATCAAAACCTCTTACCTTGTTCTTCGTGTTCCCCAATGAGAACAAAATTTTTTTTTTTATTAAACAAAACCCTCAATCCGTAAACAGTAGGGAAAACAAAAAAAAAAAAAAATACGAAAATCAATCTAAAATCTAGCAATTATGCACAAGGCTCTGATACCACTTGTTATGAATTAATCTCAAATAATTCCACAATAACCCAGATCATGCAAACCACTAGATTCAACAAAATAGATTGAATAAAAAAAGGTTGCGTACCTGACATTGTTGTTGGTCGATCTTGATGTGTAGAATTAGGTTTGCAGCCTTCCAGAGAATTGAAGAATCGATTTAGAGGAAGCAGTACGAAAGGAACGTAAAACTGAATCGTATTCAACTCCTCTGGGGACCACGACCTTTATATACCTGTAGCGTTAGTACATTTCCTATTTCGGTCCTTTAACGAAATAGGAATTATATAATGGTCTCTACACTTAATATCTATAATTAGTTGATACCTTAATAGTCAATTATTTACAATCAAGACCACATTTGAAATTGATTTTACAATTAGACTGCTGTACATATTTAATTTTACATATTAAGCCCACAATAGAAAATTAAATCCAACATATATGTCTTACATTTTTCAATAATGACAATTGTCAAGATTTTCACATCAAGCATGTTTTAAAAGATTAGTCTTTTTTTCTTTTTGAATAAACATAAAAGATACTCTCTCTCTGCCTCAACATTATATTTCCAAATGCTTTTCACACAGTTTAAAAAAATTAATTAAATTAGTTTAATTTTTTTTCTTATTTTTCTATATATACTCCTAAAAACCTTAAAGATTGTATATAAATAAGGTTAAATCATTCCAAATTCAACCACCCCAAACTTAATGGGTCATCCTGTTTCAAACTTATGAGCATCCTAAAAATGAAATTAGTCAAAAGTGAAATTAAAAATAATAAACCAACATCATTGAATTGAACTAAAATGAGTCGGAACCGTATTGAATCCGAACCAAACCAAAGAATCAATTAATAACACCATATTTTTCATTTTTAGATATGTTATTTAATTTAAAACTTTAAAAAAATGATATATTTTATTAGTTAAATTAAGATTTATATTATTATTTACTTTTTTTGGAAGGTATACTATTATCTTTATATCTATCATCTATCTATCTATTTTTAGAAATTTTTGAACTTTTTCTTTTTTTTTTTTTTCCTTTGCATAAATATTTTTTAAAGTAATAATTATGTCAATATAATAATAGATATTACTTTGCAAATCTGATAATATCTTATAGATAAAACGATTGAAATTTTTGAAAAATTTTATTTATTGCATATATCAGGTACACTATATAATCAAGTAATCATTTTTAATGACAAGCCAATTTTACGAGGCTAAAACAACTTCTACAAGGACTACTATTGCCCAAATCGCTCTTCACCTTCTTATTATTACTGATCCAGTTGCTTTTGCAATGTAAAAACTTGGGAAGTTGGCTTCTTCAATAATATTTTGACACATTTTGTAGAAGATCGGGTTAAATGATAGTGGTACTCTTTTATATGCAAAAACTCAATTGAGTAACCTTCATTTTAAATTATTGTTTGTAATTATATTTTTATTTTATTTTATTTTTTCATTAAACTGAAAATATTGAAAGTTTAGATTGGTTAAATTGTTGCCATCAATTCTCAGCCAATGTATAAAATCCATGGTATGCTTTCCCTTAATCCAGTTTACAATTTTATTTCTTTTTTGCAAGATATATATTATTATGGTTATTATTTAGAATCTTTATTTCATAATATCATATCTTTTTTTCTTTTTTTTTTCCTTTTGCAGAGTTATATGTTAGTTCATTCTTTTCCATTGTAAGTGAATTTATTTTGGTGTCAGTTTTGCTTGCAATACTTGAGTATATTTTCTATTGTATTTATTTATCCCTTTAGTTTCTCTGATTGAGGTTGTCCATAACTAAATAAATTAATACCTGTTAAATTATTATTTCTTATTATTGTTGATATATATATATATATCTTCTAAAATAACGTTATAAGTCTTATTGGTGTGTGTGTCTTATTAGCTTTCTTCATTGTAATTAATTAGTCCATCAATTAATTAATTTTCTTAGTCCATTCTTTTTCTTTAAGTTTTCCTCCTAATATCTGATGGATTTTTGTTTGATAAACAGTGTAAGAAGTTAATTGTTTCTTGAAAATATGTACTCAAAAACTGAATGGAAATACACGAAATTGGTGAATCAAAGGAAGAAACTAAATCCTGTGCTCACAAAGTAATAATTTATTTTTTTTATTTTTATATTTTCATGGTATTGTGAATGATTTTGATGATTTTTAATATTCTTCATCACTCTTGTATAAATATTTATTTCTTTATTCATATTTATTTAGCATTTATAAGAATTTAATTACTTATCTAAAAGTCATTAGAAATTATATTTATAATTTATTTCAACATCATAAATTAAGAATCAATTATTATTTGATAGAATTATGGTTATTGTCACGACTCATTTCCATGGGCTGGACCGGCACTAGAACCCAGGTAAGCTTAAGGCCCCCAAGGCCCGTAGTAAGCCTGAATCACTAAAATTTCACTTTCTCAATATAAATTTCAAACATTCAGCCTGAATTTAACATCTTAAACATTTCACAGATCGAGCTCAATTTACAATACATCTCTTTTATAATATGGACTCACAGAATTATTTCATTTATATTAATACACGACTAAATGTATGTAAATTCTACAACTGCGGAGTTACTAACTATTAGATATACATAGATTTTTATACATATAGTTACATAGCAAAATAATTATTGAACTAGGGAAATTTCTTTCTAGCCCTGCGGCGAAGAAACATAGCTTAACCGAATTAAAGAGAAACTTACTTCCTAAAAAATTAAACAAGACATGTGAGTCTTCTAAGGAGTACTACTTATTGCACAACACACGCATTCACACAAATGTGTAAATATATCAATTTAGTCATCCGACTAGTTATATGCTCACGCAGCCAGTCACACAAATGGCATATCACTAGCACTCACAATTATTAACATCTTCACATAATCACATCATGTGGAAATTGGTATGTGGCGTCACCGAAACCCCAACGAGCCGTCCTCACACATGGCTCACCCTCTCATACGTGTGCACCAGGGAGCCGATCCCCATACATGGCCGACCGGTCTAATCCTCACTTGACTAGCCCTCTCATTGTTTTTGCATTCTCTCTTTTCTTTTCCATACTAACAGGAGGCCAACCTGTGGTTTATCCATATTATCCATATTATATCGTCAGATGCACGCAGGGTGCCGATCTCTCATACGGCCAACGGTCTCGTGGACCACCCTCACAAACCCACGGTGACCCACTTCATCCTAACTCCACACATACAAGGCATAGCATTATCACAACATAATTAATCAAGTATTGCAATTAAATGCAAGCATATTAACCAATTAAACATCGTAATGCAATGCACATTGGACATCCATAATCAAATGCAAATAAATAAATAAATAGTATTAACAATAAACAACAACAATAATAAAATATATAATAATAATAAACAATAATAATGAAAATAAATAAATGAATAATAATGATAATAAATAAATAATTAGAACACTTTATTTATTATGTATCAAATTATAGAATTTATCTAAATAAACTTATTTATTATGTTATTAATTAAAACTAGTCTAGGTTCTATCGAAATTTCGGCAGAACCTTCTCTAGAAATATGACTATCTACCCGTTTAAATATCACAATAATATTATATATTTATCAATCAATACACACCGCCCATCCGTCGGGCAACTCACAACAACAACTCCCATCCGCCATATCCATGATCACCAATCATACCCCATCCGCCACCTTCGTAACTCAACATCCACTGAGCTCTTCCATCAACAAATAATCAACTCAATTTAACTCACATAAATAATAACTAAGAATTCTTATTTCCATGTCAAATCTTCTAATTATAATTATAGTTCATGTAATTTATTTGACAATGTTCTAAACTAATTTGCAATTACATTATTCTAAAATCCTAAACCAATTAACTAAACATATCCGCATACTAATATATTTAATTTATTTACAAAGACTAAAAATGTTCTATATATATTTAGGCTATTCCAATAACCTAATTTCTTATTATGCAATTTAATTTACTTAATTACTCAATTAAATTCATTAATTAATTAATGCTTTATATGCAAAAATTGAGAGTTGAGTCTTAGAGCGTACCAATTGAAATTTGGGCGACGATTCCATGATCAGCGCCAAGAGAAGAGAATTCTGTCTCTCGGGGCCTCGCCGGAGTGTCGCAGGCAGGTCATCGGACCCCCGGCCGCCGTGCATGGTGGCTGGAAAACCGATTATGGCCGAATTTGAGCAACCTTTATACCAAAATGCTCGAAATCTTATGGGGACTCCGATTCCATGATCCATTTGGACTGGGTGTGCCCTTTTTGGCCGAAAATGACCCTCGACAGTGGCTTTGCCACTGCCGTCCATGGCGTTTTCGTCGGTTGAGCCCTATCGCCGAAATTAATGGAAGAGAAAGACTCGCTTGGAAGTGAGGAGTCAATCGGTGGTCTTCTTGTGGAGTGTCTTCGCCGGCGTAGACGGGATTCACCGATATACATGTCACGGTAGTGGCGGAATGTTCTGAGCTCGATTTCTTCCATTCACGCTCTCAATCGCGCAACCAGAGGCCATAACAGAGCTCCCCTCGTCGAGAAGATGGATTCAGACTATGGCTGCGCCTGAATCCATGGCCGATTGGCCGGAAAACGGGAAGGAAAAGGGTGGTGGGGGCTGTCGCGCGCTCGAAAGAAGGAGGAGAAGAAAAGAAAAAGAAAAGGAAGAAGAAAAAAATCTGGGCTTCTAGACCATTCTGGTTTGATTCAAATCAATTTGGTCTGATTCAATAATGTGGCTCGATTTTGCTAGGTTTGTAGGTTTTTCACTTGGTTTCCAGGTTATTCGTGTGGTTTTCAAAAAATAAATTTGATTTCTGGGTCCGGTTCGATTTATTTTGATTATTTTAGTTAGGTTCTGTAACATTTTCTCTATTTACTCAATAATAATAAAAATATTAATAGTAATGATATTTGATTTTAGGATAATTAATTTATATATTCATAATAGATTAAATTGCTGGAGTTTCATATTATTTCTCGAAAATTTTAACTGTTCTCAAATCGAAAATTCTGACAATATATTTGGGCTTGGGCCCAACTCGCAAAACTTTAAACTCAAATTAAAATTGTTTGGTGATTATAACCCATATAGTCGAAATCGAGATTTTTGATTTAATAAAAATTCGAAGGTTTTGAAAATAAAAATTCAAGGTATTTCAGTTATATATTTATATTCGGGGTATACATAATAGTTTTTTGAATGGAAGTGTTTTATCCTTATCTGTCTATATCTTTATATATTCCATACATAAATATAGATAATTAAGTATTTGTTAAATAAAAATTAATAGATATATGAAGATAATTATTTAAAAAAATTACATATTTTCTTAACAAAAGTTTATATATTTATATATATCAAATCATACATATATAAGAAGTTTTTTCTTCATACATATATACATCTATATATATATATATATATATATATATATATATATATATATATATATATATATATATATATATATATTATATTGATTAGATTATTTTCGATAGTTTTAAAAAATATATCATGCTGATCTCAAATAATTACTAAGGGAATGCATAAGATTTTTTATTTTTTTTTAGGATTCTCAAAATAATAAATTCAAAAATCAATCTAATTTTAGAAAATAATTGTCATGACTTGAAACCATGGGCCAGACCGGGACTAGGGTCTAGGTAAGCATAAGGCCCCCAGTGTAACATCCCTTCCCGGTCTACCCGTAAACCTGAATAAACCGAGCCGAGACGCTACAAACTGGTTGACTGTATGTCCTATCATGCTGACATCATCCTGTATATGAACAAACTAGCATGCTGATGCTGTTATATTAATACTGTCTATAATCTTTACAAGACATGATACTAGTTACAAAATGGATTGGGCCCAACTGTGTGCCCTGTACATGCCATAAAAAAAAATAACAAAATGAGTTTCTACCCTGAAGACCGAGTCTTCTACAGATGAAGGGCAGCAGTTGTAAACGGACCCTCTACTGACCAGTCTCAAAACCTGCGAGTTAAACAGGTAACTCGCTGAGCAAATAAAGCTCAGTGGATATCCCAACAAGGAAAGAAACAATAAAGCACATACTTGTATATAAAGAATCATGTAGGCACACAAGGCACATATAAGCACACATATCATGATATCTTTCATTTATCTGTATGATTTATGCAATATTATGTCCAGATATCTGTATGGCTCCATAAGGTTATAGCGAAACCGAGGTGATAAGAAAACTGTATAAACTGGATGAATACTGTATACTTGGCTGCTATGGCCCATATATAATCATATCCACTCAACGGCCTGTAGCCGGAGTAACAAACTGTATGAGACGCAGATCTGCTATCCTATGTCGCGACATGGTCTTATCTACATGGTTTCTACCGAACCTCAATGGAGCATAATGTTGGTATGTCAAAAGTATAACAATAAATCATAGTAATAGTTCATCACTTCATAAATTATAATGTTCATATGATTTCACATCATTTGCATGCTTGCATGTTGTTTTAATCCATGTTCTAATGTTGTCTTTTTGTTTTGAAATGATTGGATGCATACAAGTTGAGCAAGGAATCCAAGTACATAGAAAAAGAAAGTCCAAAAATGCAGGAAAAACCAAGTCGCGAGCGCGCCTGTGGAAGTCGCGAGCGCGAGATGCAGAAAATAAGAGACAGTGTGTTATCAGGCACAAGTCGCGATCGCGTACTTGAAGGTCGCGAGCGCGTAGTGTGCCAAATGAGAGACAGTAAGTTTCAGGTGAAAGTCGCGAGCGCGCATATGGAAGTCGCGAGCGCGTAATATGCCAATTGAGAGTCAGAGAGTTTGAAGTGGAAGTCGCGCGCGCGCAGTGCAAAGTCGCGAGCGCGCGACGTGCTTCCAGTCTACGCAGTGCCAGGTCGCGACGCGTTTCCAGCCTGCGCAGTCTGCACTCTTTTGGTCATATCTCTCAATATACAAATCCAATTTGGGTGATTCAAAAACCCATGCAAAGCTAACACATAGAGGAACAAATAACTCTTCTATGACACTTCCTAATTCCATCATTAACTGGGGTCAAAATCAAGATGAAGTCCTCCCCTGTTTTCAACATAACTTCAATACCTCCCCTGTTTTCTCACCACTACCATTCTCCAACATAAAGCAATATATTGTCTCAATAGCAACACACCACACAAATTCTCATGCAAAGACAATAATAAAAATCAAGAGATATCAAACCTTTACTCCAAAAACGCGTGAGCTCTGTTCTAGCTTCTCTTCTCTACACTCTTTGAACTCCCTTCTCCTATACACATCAAAATTCTGACAACTTATCTACAATATAACTCAAGTAGAGACTGAATAACATAAAGCTGCAAGTTTCTACTTACTAGGAGAGAATTGAGGTTGCCTAATTGGATGGAGAAATAAGGGAAATGAAGGAGATGAAGAAGATGAAGATAAAGAGGAACAATGGGAAAGTGAAATGATGATTACGGGTAAGTCATCACAAAATCAAGATAAATGATGGAAACTTACTAAATGAGACCTCAATTGTAAAAAGGCTATAACTTAATACCCAAACTTGTTCTTTTAATGCCATTAAATCCTAATCCTAACTCTTTGCTCTTTTTCTCTCAATCAAGTAAGTCCACTAATAATCCCATTCTACCCCAACCGGGTTGGTTCAACTCGACTCAACTCAATGCAAGACTCGACTCAATGCAAAGACTCGACTCGGTAGGATGTCACAATTCTCCCCTCCTAAATAAAAACTTCGTCCCGAAGTTTACCTGTTGTGAACAACTGCGGATACTGTTGTCGCATGGTTTCTTCAGATTCCCAAGTTGCTTCTTCTGTCTTATGATTCCTCCAAAGAACTTTTACCAATGCTATTCTCTTGTTCCGCAATTCTTTCATTTCTCTTGCTAGGATCTGAACTGGTTCTTCTTCATAAGTGAGATCCGGCTGAATGTCAATCTCTTCTGCTGACAACACATGTGATGGATCTGATCTGTATCTCCTTAACATTGATACGTGAAAGACATTATGAATCCAATCTAAGGTTGAAGGTAATGCTAGGCGATAGGCTAATGGTCCTACACGTTCAACAATCTCGTATGGACCAATGAACTTAGGGCTAAGCTTACCCTTTCGTCCAAACCTTAGGATCTTTTTCCATGGTGAAACTTTCAGAAATACTTTATCACCGACCGAGTACTCAATATCCTTCCTCTTTAAATCGGCATAAGACTTCTGTCGATCACTTGCTTCTTTCAGCCGTTTTCTGATGATCTCCACTTTCTCTTCCGTTTCTCTAACCAGATCTGGACCCAAAATCTTCTTCTCACTCAGTTCTGTCCAACACACAGGTGTCCTGCATTGTCTACCATACAATGCTTCATATGGTGCTATTTTAATGCTCGATTGATAGTTGTTGTTGTAGGCAAATTCCATGAGAGATACATATCTGTCCCAACTGCCTTCAAATTCTATGACACATGCTCTCATCATATCTTCCAGGATCTGAATGACTCTCTCTGATTGGCCATCTGTTTGAGGATGAAATGCAGTGCTGAAATGCAATTTCGTTCCTAATGCTTCCTGTAGTTTACCCCAAAACTTCGATGTAAACCTTGGATCACGGTCAGATATAATGGATGATGGAACTCCATGTAGTCGAACTATCTCTCTAACATAAATTTCTGCTAACTTGTCTAGAGAATAGTCCATCCTAACTGGTAGAAAATGTGCGGACTTAGTTAATCTGTCCACAATCACCCATACTGCATCATGCTTCCGCTGCGTCTGAGGTAAGCCAGTAACAAAATCCATCGTGATCTGATCCCATTTCCATGTTGGCACTGTTATTGGATGAAGTAACCCAGATGGCAGTTGATGTTCTGCTTTGACTTGTTGACATGTTAAACATCTTGTTACAACATGTACAATATCGTTCTTCATGCCCGGCCACCAATAGCCTTTCTTCAAATCTTGATACATCTTGGTACTACCGGGATGCATTGTGTAGGGACTGTTATGAGCTTCATGCAAAATCTTTTGTCTAAGCTCTCCTGTCTGCGGTACAACAACTCTGTCTTCATAGAATAAGACTCCACTGTTATCCAATCTGAATTTCCCACCATGATCTTCCTGTACTTGTTTCACCCATAGTGCTGTTTGTGCATCTTGCTTCTGTGCTTCTGCAACTTCCTGAACCCAAGATGGCTGTACTTGCATATGTGCTAGAATACTTCCCTGCTGGTGCAACTCCATGCTGATTCTCATTATTCTCAAAGCAAACAATGATTTCCGGCTAAGGGCATCAGCTACTACATTAGCTTTGCCAGGATGGTAATTAATGACATAATCATAATTAGCCAGAAGCTGCATCCATTTCCGTTGTCTTGAATTCAAGTCTTTCTGTGTCGGTAAATACTTTAAACTCTGATGATCTGTGTAAATGTAACACTTCTCACCGTACAAATAATGCCGCCATACTTTAAATGCTAGAACAATAGCTGCCAGTTCTAAATCATGGGTTGGATAATTCAATTCATGTGGCTTTAACTGTCTGGAGACATAAGCTACCACCTTCCTGTCTTGCATAAGTACACATCCTAACCCAATATGAGAGGCATCACTGTAAATCTCAAAGTCTTTACCTGACACTGGCTGGGTCAACACTGGTGCTTCAGTCAACTTTTTCTTCAAAGTGTCAAAACTCTGCTGACATCTATCATCCCATTGGAATACAACTACTTTCTTCAATAATTTTGTTAAAGGTGATGAAATGATAGAGAATCCCTTTACGAACCTTCTGTAATAACTGGCTAAACCCAGAAAACTGCGAACTTCTGTAACATTTCTGGGTGGTCTCCAATTAACAATAGCTTCAATCTTCTTAGGATCCACTCTGATACCCTCAGATGATACCACATGTCCTAAGAAAGAAACTTCTTCCAGCCAAAACTCACACTTACTGAGCTTGGCATACAGCTGTTTATCCCTCAGTGTCTGGAGTACAATCCGCAAATGTTTATCATGTTCAACCCTATCTCTGGAGTAGACCAAAATGTCATCTATAAACACCACCACAAACTGATCTAGATATGAATGAAACACGCGGTTCATGAGATCCATGAAAACCGCTGGTGCATTTGTAAGACCGAATGGCATGACTAAAAATTCATAGTGACCATATCGGGTCCTGAATGTAGTCTTAGCGATATCTTCTTCCTTTATCCGCACCTGATGGTATCCCGACCTGAGGTCGATTTTTGAAAACATACCTGCACCCTTTAGTTGATCAAACAAATCATCAATGCGAGGCAATGGATACTTATTCTTGATTGTCAGTTTGTTCAGTTGTCTGTAGTCAATGCACAATCTAAAAGATCCATCTTTCTTCTTTACAAATAATACCGGTGCTCCCCAAGGTGATACACTGGGTCTGATAAAGCCTTTGTCTAATAACTCCTGCAGCTGAATCTTCAACTCTTTTAGCTCTGCTGGTGCCATTCTGTAAGGTGCAATTGATACTGGTGCTGCTCCAGAATAAACATCTATGGTAAACTCCACTTCCCTCCTTGGCGGTAATCCTGGTAACTCTTCTGGAAATACATCTGGATAATCACACACTGTTGGTATGTCTTGCACTTTTGACTGTTCTTGCTCTGCGTGTAATGCACATACTAAGTATGCTTCATAACCCTTCTGAATTAATCTCTTTGCTGCCATGGCTGATATCACATTACCCAGAAACTCTCGCCGCTTCCCAACTACTATAATCTCGTCCCCTGTTGGTGTATATAATGTCACCCTTTTCTTTGCACAATCAACGAGAGCCTGATGTCTCGATAACCAATCCATACCCAGAATAACATCAAATTCTTTAAATGGTAACTCCATAAGATCTCCTGGAAACTCTTTTCCATGTATCACAATTGGGCATCCTTCGACCACTGTATGGGTTTTCACTACATCACCTAGTGGATTAGTAACTACCATACCCTGACTCACATATGCAACTTCTAACCCTTTAACCCAGGGTTTAGGCACACTAATGTATGAATGAGATGATCCAGGATCAATTAAAGCATAAACTGTATGACCACATAGAGAAAACTCACCAACTATTACATCTGGAGCTTCCTCCTCTTCCCTGGTTCGCATAGCATAAACCCTGGCTGGACCTCTAGTATCGGGTCTATCCACAGTCTCTGATTGCTGTCTCTGCCCTCCGGAGCTCTCACCTCTACCTTTGCCTGTTATGAACTGTGTAGGAACTCTTGCCCTCTTAGGACAGTCTTTCTTCTGATGGTCTGATGCTCCGCATATCCAACATTTACCAGTCACCAACCAACACTCTCCACCATGTCGTCTGCCACAATGCTCACAAGGTGGAAAAGGATAATCGGCTGTCTCTGCACCTCTACTGGTGCCTCTACCAGTTCCTCTGCCTGAACCTCGACTACCACCGGCGGAACTAGCCACAACTGATACCGCTGGCATGTTAGCACCCCTAGCTGCGCCTTGGCTAAAGGAAGGTCTAGAACCAGCTGAACTACTAGCACCTCTGAATCTCTTACTTTCTGACTGATAGCTACTAGGTGCACTCTGAGTTTGGTCTCTCCTCTGCTGAGTCCGCTGGCGTCTGGTACGCTGACTGGCCTGAATTCGCTCTATCTCCTGAGCTGCCTCTACCAAAGCTGAGAACTCTCTGAATCTGGAGGCTACCACTCCCATCTGAATCTCATCATTCAGGCCTTCCTGAAACTTTTTACACCTTTCGGCTTCTGTCGCCATTATCCGCTCACCATACCGGCTAAGCCTAGTAAATTCTCGTTCATATTCTGACACTGACATTCTGTTCTGTCGAAGATATAAGAAGTCCTTCCTTCTTGCATCTAGGTAAGCCTCTGTGATAAACTTCTTCTTGAATTCATCCAAGAAGAATTGCCAAGTCCGCTGCTCTGTTGATACTCACTGCTGAACAGTAGTCCACCATGTATATGCTTCATCTATTAGCAATGATGTAGCACAAATCAACTTGTCCTCTAGTGTACACTGCAATTGTTCCAGAACTCTCGATGTCCCATCTAACTAATACTCAGCTATTTCTGGACTATCATCCTTACTGGCACTGAATTCCTTCGCACCATATTTTCTAAACTTCTCCAGTGGGGGCTTTCTTTCTCTTTCTACTACTATTGGTGCTTGAGGTATCACCCCTGCAATCTGTCGAAAAGTATCTGCAAGTTGCTTTAATAATGCCTCTTGACCTGGTGCTGCTGGAGCCTCACCCTCCACTGCTCTGGAGGCATGTGACTCACTCTCACCCTTTTGTGACATCCTCCTAAAAGAACAACAACTGCTTAGTTCATCAGGGTAGTCATGGCATGTACACTATACTAACTTATAAATGCAAGCCCGGGGAAACTGAACCTAGGGCTCTGATACCAAAATTTGTAACATCCCTTCTCGGTCTACCCGTAAACCCGAATAAACCGAGCCGAGACGCTACAAACTGGTTGACTGTATGTCCTATCATGCTGACATCATCCTGTATATGAACAAACTAGCATGCTGATGCTGTTATATTAATACTGTCTATAATCTTTACAAGACATGATACTAGTTACAAAATGGATTGGGCCCAACTGTGTGCCCTGTACATGCCATAAAAAAATAACAAAATGAGTTTCTACCCTGAAGACCGAGTCTTCTACAGATGAACGGCAGCAGTTGTAAACGGACCCTCTACTGACCAGTCTCAAAACCTGCGAGTTAAACAGGTAACTCGCTGAGCAAATAAAGCTCAGTGGATATCCCAACAAGGAAAGAAACAATAAAGCACATACTTGTATATAAAGAATCATGTAGGCACACAAGGCACATATAAGCACACATATCATGATATCTTTCATTTATCTGTATGATTTATGCAATATTATGTCCAGATATCTGTATGGCTCCATAAGGTTATAGTGAAACCGAGGTGATAAGAAAACTGTATAAACTGGATGAATACTGTATACTTGGCTGCTATGGCCCATATATAATCATATCCACTCAACGGCCTGTAGCCGGAGTAACAAACTGTATGAGACGCAGATCTGCTATCCTATGTCGCGACATGGTCTTATCTACATGGTTTCTACCGAACCTCAATGGAGCATAATGTTGGTATGTCAAAAGTATAACAATAAATCATAGTAATAGTTCATCACTTCATAAATTATAATGTTCATATGATTTCACATCATTTGCATGCTTGCATGTTGTTTTAATCCATGTTCTAATGTTGTCTTTTTGTTTTGAAATGATTGGATGCATACAAGTTGAGCAAGGAATCCAAGTACATAGAAAAAGAAAGTCCAAAAATGCAGGAAAAACCAAGTCGCGAGCGCGCCTGTGGAAGTCGCCAGCGCGAGATGCAGAAAATAAGAGACAGTGTGTTATCAGGCACAAGTCGCGATCGCGTACTTGAAGGTCGCGAGCGCGTAGTGTGCCAAATGAGAGACAGTAAGTTTCAGGTGAAAGTCGCGAGCGCGCACATGGAAGTCGCGAGCGCGTAATATGCCAATTGAGAGTCAGAGAGTTTGAAGTGGAAGTCGCGCGCGCGCAGTGCAAAGTCGCGAGCGCGCGACGTGCTTCCAGTCTACGCAGTGCCAGGTCGCGACGCGTTTCCAGCCTGCGCAGTCTGTACTCTTTTGGTCATATCTCTCAATATACAAATCCAATTTGGGTGATTCAAAAACCCATGCAAAGCTAACACATAGAGGAACAAATAACTCTTCTATGACACTTCCTAATTCCATCATTAACTGGGGTCAAAATCAAGATGAAGTCCTCCCCTGTTTTCAACATAACTTCAATACCTCCCCTGTTTTCTCACCACTACCATTCTCCAACATAAAGCAATATATTGTCTTAATAGCAACACACCACACAAATTCTCATGCAAAGACAATAATAAAAATCAAGAGATATCAAACCTTTACTCCAAAAACGCGTGAGCTCTGTTCTAGCTTCTCTTCTCTACACTCTTTGAACTCCCTTCTCCTATACACATCAAAATTCTGACAACTTATCTACAATATAACTCAAGTAGAGACTGAATAACATAAAGCTGCAAGTTTCTACTTACTAGGAGAGAATTGAGGTTGCCTAATTGGATGGAGAAATAAGGGAAATGAAGGAGATGAAGAAGATGAAGATAAAGAGGAACAATGGGAAAGTGAAATGATGATTACGGGTAAGTCATCACAAAATCAAGATAAATGATGGAAACTTACTAAATGAGACCTCAATTGTAAAAAGGCTATAACTTAATACCCAAACTTGTTCTTTTAATGCCATTAAATCCTAATCCTAACTCTTTGCTCTTTTTCTCTCAATCAAGTAAGTCCACTAATAATCCCATTCTACCCCAACCGGGTTGGTTCAACTCGACTCAACTCAATGCAAGACTCGACTCAATGCAAAGACTCGACTCGGTAGGATGTCACACCCAGGGCCCGTAATAAGCCTGAATCACTAAAATTCAACCATATTAATATAAACTTCAAACAATCAGTCCATATTGCCGTACATAATAAATTTCATAATTATATTATACTTTGAACCAAATCTAGCATCTTAAACATTTCATAGTTTGGGCCCAATTGTGATACGAAGCACCTATAATATGGGCTAACTGGTTCATGCTTTCACATAAATGAATAACTAAAAATCCTCATAAGTTTATTAGTTACAATCCTACAACTGCGGAGTTCACTAACAAATAGATATAAATAAGTTCTCGTACATATAGCTATATAATAAAATAATTACTGAAATTAGAAAATTTCTTTTTTAGCTCTGCGGTGAAGGAAACAAAACTTTAGCCGGGACAAAGAAGAATCTACTTCCTAAAAAAGTTAAATAAAGAAATGTGAGTTTAATAATGAATAGTAATTATTGCATAACACAAGCATTCACACGAAATGCTTCCTAATGTACTAAAATGAACACACAGTCGGTCATGCATATGGCACAACGTTAACATCCACAAGTAATTATACTTTCAGTTAATCAAACAAGTGAAAATTGAGCAGTGGCGTCACCAAAGCCCCCGATGAGCCATCCTCACGCATGGCCCATCCTCTCATGACGTGTGCACCAGAGAGCCGATCCTGTATACATGACCGATCGATCTAATCCTCACTTGACTAGCCCTCTTATTTTTTTATACTCTCTTTTCTTTCCATATCAATAGGAGGCCACCTTGTGGTTTTCCATATAATCCATATCATCAGATGCACACAGGGGGAGCCGATCTCCCCATACATGGCCGACGGTATCGAAGACTGCCTTTACAAACCCATGGTGACTCACTTCATCCCAATTCCACCCAAACAAGGGAAATAAATGTCACAACACAAATAATCAAACAATGCAATTAAATAGAAGCATATTAAATAGTTAAACATTAGCATGCAAGAGCGTAAATAGACATTCATATACCAATTCAAATAAATATAAGAGTATTAAATAATAATATAATATAATAATTGGTATTTGAAAAATAAATAATTAAATAATAATAAAAATAATTAAATAATTAAAGACAAAGCTCTATATAGTAATGATTTTATGTATGATGCAAATGGTAAATACTATTTGTTATTATTATTTACTATACTAGATGGGAAAAGACTCAAAATTTTGATTCTAACTTGTCGAATCAGAGAACCAACTAGAACGATCTAAACAAAATGAAAATTCGAATGGGGAAAAGATTGAATTAAATAAAGAACTTTATTCAACTAGCCTATTAACTCATTAACTTAATCATATTCGATTGAATCAAAGTTAAAGAATTAATCTAAATAAACCTATTAACTTAATCATTAAATATAACTAGCTTAGATTCTATCGAAATTTCGCCAGCACCTACCCTAAAATAAGACTATCCACCTGCTAGAATAGCAGAAGTATTAAATATTTATCAACCATTACACACACAGCCCATCCATCGGGTGATCAATCAATTCAAAATACCATCCTCCTCCCAACAACAACAATATCAACACTCAACCATTAATTTACAACTATGACCTCCAATCATGTTCCAATGATAATATCAATCATTCTTTACTTCATATAATTATAACTAGCTTCTATAGCTAATTATCAAACAAATGAAAGCTTTAATACATATATAATCGAATAAAACCTATATCATTAAGTTAATTTCAATTACTTTCATTTGATAGTTCCTTAGTGTCTAACTATTGTAGCACTCTTTATCAAACCTTCATTACTTTATCCTTGCTTAAAGATAACAACCACATATTTATACCTTTATTGAATTTTATATTAGCCACTAAGAACAAATGCTTCAATAAAACTAAAATTTAATGAATATATCTACTAAGAAATCTAATTTACAACTTAAAATATACCAACTAACTAATTCCTAGCAAGAAGTAAATCTACTACTTCAAATATTCCAATTTATCTTTCGCGTTTTGATTCATAACAATTATTCTAAATGACTTGTATTCTTAATTTTCAGAATTAAGTGTATTTATCTATCGAGGTTCCTAATAAGAATCATATTCGATTAACTATTTAATTGAAATCAACTTAATCAACTAATAAATTTAAATTTGGAATTTATACAAAAAATGAGGAACTAGGTCTTAGAGCGTACCTATTGAAAATCGAACTACGATTCCATGATCCACGTGAGGAGAAGATGATTCTGCCTTTTGGGAGCCTCGCTGGAGACTCATCGGCCGATCACCGGACCTCCGCCGGCGCCACCGTATACGGTGGCCGGCAAATTGGCCTCTGTTGGATTTGAGCGATTCTTACATTTTCAGACTCAAAAATTCAGAAGGAGTTAAAATCCATCCTTCGTTTGCACGTTTCGCGAGCCAACTGGCCGAAATTAAACTTGGCAGCCGCCCCACCAACGACTTAAATGGCGCTTCCACCATACAAGCTCCATTGTCGAAGTCGATGGAGGGGAAATGTTCGCACGGGGAGGGGAGTCGATCAGCGCATGTCCTTCGCACTGGAACTGCCAGAAACGACGTGGATCACCGAAAAAACAAATCAGTAGGGTGGAAAACTTTGGAGTGCCAATTTCTTTTGCTTCAGGCGTTTGCTGCGTGAATGGAGAGCATGGATGAGTTCCTCTCATCGAGCACTTGAAGTTTGAGTGCTTGGTTGCCGGATTCCATGGCTGGTGGTCGGAAAACGGAGCAAAAGTAAAGGGAGGGAGGTTATCGTGCGACAGCGAGCGAGAAGAATGAGAGAGGGAGAGTTTTTTTTATTATTTTCTTCTTCTTCTTTTTAACATTTTTGGAAGTTTCTAATTGGTTAATTGGCTGCTTTGGTTCCATTCAAACTGATTTGGCTCAATTCTTGAGTCTTTTGCTTGGTTTCCTTTTGGTTATAGGTTTAGTTTAGCAAATAAAATTATGTTTGTATTAAATTTCTATTAAATAAATTGTAAGGTATATATATATATATATATATATATATATATATATATATATATATATATATATATATATATATATATATATATATATATATATAATGAGGTCCTATAATATAATTGGTTAGAATTTATATTTAAATTTTTAAATGAAAAATTTTTAAAAATAATTTTCCGTGTCGTTTCAATAATACTAGTGTATCAATTAGATTAAAATTAGAAAAAATAATTAAATAAACAAATACATTTCAATATCATAATTATAATAAATAAAATATTATTTTCAAACCTAAAATAAATATCACAAAAAATAATGCAACAAATTCAAATAATTGTTTTAAATATTAAAAAATACTAATGTACAATAATATAGTAATTAAGAAAATGTATTGGTATATGTATTCTTGGTATCATATTTAAAATATATTTACAAATTATAATCTATAAAATATATTAATTAAGTAATTCGCACAATGCACGAGCCTAAACCTAGTTTACTTAATAAATGTTAAAATGATATAACACTCTAAGTGTAAGTGTGATTGATTGAAGTATTTTTCATTAATTAACAATGAATTGTTAGATTATTTAATAATTTATATGTGGCTCATGTGATTAAAGGGCTGGTTCTAATTAAGATGGCCCAAGATGATGGTTATTGGGCTTAATGGATAAGTACCAATTAGAGTTTTAATACCCTTCCTCTGCCTTATAAAAGATTAAGGAAATCAACAGCGTAGGTTAAGAGAGTGTAACGGCTACCTCAAACACATACGGTGATAGGTTGTTTGAGAGAGCGTGAAAAGAAAACTTCCGTGCTGTTGATAATTCTCTGACCATTAAGAGGGCACTTACGGACAAAAGGCCAGAGTGAAGAAACATAGATCTGCTGTTACGGTGAGAATCGAATTTTCGCAACGAGTTAATCCATAACATAGATCTGCTGTTATGGATCAAGGTACGCTTCCGCTTATTGTGTATTCTTATTGAACAAATTCTATGAAGTATAAGATCTAGGCTATATTAAAGTTACTTTTAACATGTGGTATCAGAGCCTAGTCCCTGTTCTAGATTTGTTTAATAGTGTTTTATTTGGCTTAATTAATGAAAATTAATTTCGTATTGTGAAGTTGATTTATCTGGTATAAACGAAGCCAAAATTATAGAAATTGAAAACTGTTTGTTTTCTTTATGCTTTATAAATTATTCTGCTTATATTTATAAAAAGGAAGGTTATGACATCTTATTGTGCTATGTCGTTAAAGTTTTGAGATCTTAATTCAATCTCATAGAAGTTTTGCATATATCAATCTTTGATGAATGGAAACTTGTTAGTCACCAAAGTGGCCTTGTTTGGATTAATTTAGACATTGATTATGCAGCTTTCAATTGTTCATGTATGTGTGATGTCGTTAAATGACATGAAAGTTAAAATTGAACAATTGAGATCATTGATTATAATTTGTTAGGTTACCCAAAGGTAGACCATTAATTATAATCAATGGCATTAAAGAGACTTATAATTGTACTAATTAATATGAATGAATATCCAAAGATAACATGCATATTGTATAGAGCATTATGGAATAGTTGAAAGGAATAAAAAAAAAAACGTACCTGACTTCCAGAGAGAACCACGGGGCATGCTGCAATGAGCACGGGTATGCCCTGACTTCTAGAGAGAAGCACGGGGCGTGCTGCAATGAGCACGGGAGTGCCCTGGCTTCCAGAGAGAAGCACGGGGCGTGCTATAGTGAAGCACGAGCGTGCTTCTCTCTGACTTGCATAAAGGTTCGTAAGTTGCTCCACATCAATGAAAGTCTGTTAAAGTATTTTTCTTCTTGGCATCATTATTAATTAAAGCTATGCATTTAAATATTACCCAAAGGTGAATCTAGATTAAGGTTGTTATTTGTTTGAATCCATTTTATGTTTACTCAAAGTATTAACGTATGAGTATATGTACAATGTTGCAGCTTCTTTTAACATGTTTGCTATGGGCACTGGGTTGATTAAGTTCAATGGATTGAACTATGCTGATTGGTCCGAACAAATCCATTATCAGTTAGGAGTTCTGGACTTGGATTTGGCATTAGTCTCTGAAAAGCCAGCAGCCATTACAAAGACCAGCACTGAAGCTGATAAGTCCCATTATGAGGCTTGGGAGCGGTCTAACAGGCTGAGCTTGAACTTAATGAGGATGACAATGGCTGAAAATGTTAAGCCATCAATGCCCAAAACAGACAATGCTAGAGAGTACATGCTAAAAATTAAGGAATACTCCCAATCGGACATAGCTGACAAGTCCATCGTAGGATCCTTGATCAGTGAGCTAATGACCAAGAAGTTTGATTCGTCACAATCCATTCATGATCATGTGACTGGCATGTAGAATTTGGCAGCCAAACTGAAATCAATGGGAATGGATGTGAGTGAATCCCTTTTAGTTCAATTTATTATTAACTCACTTCCTCTTAAGTTTGGTCAGTTCCAAGTGAATTACAACACCCTCAAGGAAAAATGGAACATTCAGGAAATCAAGGCCATGTTGATACAAGAGGAAGGGAGATTAAAGAAATTGAAGGAACACTCTATCAATCTCACATTTCATAATGGAGCTAGTATCAGCAACAACAAATCAGGGAAGAAAGGCAAGAAAAGGGACAGTGCCCCAATGAAGGTTAATAAGGGCTAAATCCGTAAGGAGTTGAAGTGCTATTTCTGTAAGAAGAATGGTCACTTCAAGGAGGACTGTCCTAAAAGGAAGATTTGGTTTGAAAAGAAATGTATACTTTATGTTTCAGTATGTTTTGAATCAAATCTTATTGAAGTGCCTAATAATACCTAGTGGTTAGATTCTGGTGCAACTACTCATGTGTCTCATATTATACAGGGATTTCTTTGGATCCAACCCATAAACGAAACTAAAAACTTCCTATACATGGGGAATATAATGAAGGCACGAATAGAAGGAATTGGGACTCATAGATTGATCCTGGACACTAGTTGTTCTCTGGATCTTGAAAAGTGTCTCTATATTCCTGAATGTGCTAGAAATTTAATTTCTGTAGGGAGGTTGGACAATGTTGGTTTCAGTTTTAAGATTTGTAATGGTGTTTTTTTATTATACAAGCATAAGTACTATTATGGTTCTAGTATTTTGATTGACGGTTTGTATTGTTTTAATCTTGATGCTGAATTTATTGAATCCCTATTTAATGTTGAACACAATATAGGTAATAAACGTAGTGCACATAAAGAATGTTCTGCTTTCTTGATGCATCAAAGGTTAGATCACATATCTAAAGAAAGGATTTTGAGGTTAGTGAAAGGTGAAATCTTACCTCAACTGGACTTCACTGACTGGGACGTGTGCATAGATTGCATTAAAGGTAAGCAAACTAAGCACACATTAAAGAATCCAGCCACAAGAAGTAGTGAATTGCTTGAACTTATACACACTGATATATGTGGTCCTTTAGATGTTCCCTCTTGGGGTGATGAAAAATATTTTATTACCTTTATCGATGATTTCTCACAGTACGGTTATGTATATTTGCTGCATGAAAAGTCTCAATCAGTGGATATCCTTGAGATATTCATTAATGAGGTAGAGAGGCAGTTAAATAGAAAAGTTAAAGTGGTGAGACCTGATAGAGGTGGTGAATATTATGGTAAATTTAATAAAAATGGATAATGTCCAGGTCCATTTACAAAGTTCCTTGAAAGTCGTGGCATTTGTGCGCAATACACAATGCCGGGCACACCTCAACAGAATGGTATAGCTGAAAGGCGGAATGTACTCTTACGGAAATGACTAGGAGTATGCTGAATAATTGTACTGTACCTTTATCATTATGGATGCATGCATTAAAGCTGCTGCATACTTACTTAATAGGGTTCCTAGGAAAGCAGTTCCTAAGACCCCTTATGAACTGTGGACGGGCAGGAAACCTAGTTTAAGATATCTTCATGTTTGGGGTTGCCCAGCAGAAGTCAGGATATATAATCCACATGAAAAGAAGCTTGATGCTAGAACGGTTAGTGGATTTTTCATAGGATATCCTGAAAAGTCAAAAGGGTACATATTTTATTGTCCCAACCATGGTACGAGAATTGTAGAGTCTGGTAATGCTCGATTTATTGAAAATGGCCAAATTAGTGGGAGTAGTGAACCACGTAAAGTGAATGTGCAAGAGATTCAAATTGAAAATCCAACTCAGGTGCATTGAAAATCCAACTCAGGTGCATTTTCCTAATGTCTCTTCTTCGGTTGTTGTTCCACTTATTGTATCACGGTTTAACAACATGGTTGAACAACAAAACAACATTTCGAACCCACAAAATGACCATATAAATGATGAACCAGTAAATAATGAACAATTCACAAATGATCTAGTGGTTTCATAAGAAATAGCATTACGGAGGTCACAAAGGCAAAGAAGACCAGCTATTTCTAGTGAGTATATGGTTTACTCACCTGAGCATGAATCTGAATTGAGCATTGATAAGGATCCAGTCTCTTTCCAGAAAGCCATGGAATGTGATAATTCTGAAAAGTGGTTTAATGCCATGAAGGAAGAAATGCAATCAATGAGTGATAATCAAGTCTGGGATTTAGTCGAGTTGCCTGAGGGGTCAAAACAAATTGGTTGTAAATGGGTTTTCAAGACCAAACGGGACTCTAAGGGCAACATTGAAAGATATAAGGTCAGACTTGTTGCTAGAGGTTACACTCAGCAGGATAGCATTGATTATAAAGAGACTTTTTCTCCAGTTTCCAGAAAGGACTCTTTAAGAATTATTTTGGCTTTGGTGGCTCATTATGATCTAGAGCTTCACCAAATGGATGTAAAGACAGCCTTTCTTAATGGTGATTTAGAAGAGGAAGTATATATGGACCAACCAGAGTGGTTTGTGGTCACAGGAAAGGAAAATTTGGTGTGTAAGTTAAAGAAATCAATATATGGACTGAAGCAAGCTTCCCGTCAATGGTATCTTAAGTTCAATAATACCATCACTTCATATGGTTTTATAGAAAACACTGTTGATCGATGTATTTATATGAAGGTCAGTTGAAGCAAGTTCATCATGTTAGTCCTATATGTTGATGACATTCTTCTTGCTGCGAATAATGTTGGGTTGTTGCATGATGTAAAGGGTTTTCTCTCTAAGAACTCTAAAATGAAAGATATGGGAGAGGCATCCTTTGTGATAGGGATAGAAATATTTCGAGATAGATCACAAGGATTGTTAGGATTGTCTCAAAGAGCTCACATTAATAAGGTATTAGAGAGATTCAAAATGGAAAAATGCTCTGCAGAAATAGTTCCAATTCAGAAAGGAGATAGGTTCAGTGAAATGCAATGTCCTAAGAATGATTTGGAACGTAAAGAGATGGAGTCTATTCCATATGCATCAGTTGGGAGCTTAATGTATGTTCAAACATGTACTCGACCGGATATTAGTTTCACCGTAGAAATGTTAGGGTGATATCAAAGTAATCCCGGGATGGACCATTGGAAAGCTGTAAAGAAAGTACTTAGGTATTTACAAGGCACTAAGGATCATATACTCACTTATAGAAAGTCTAGCCATCTAGAAGTGGTGGGTTACTCGAATTCAGACTATGCTGGTTGTGTAGATTCTAGAAAGTCTACATTTGGGTACTTGTTTCTCCTAGCTGGAGGAGCAGTATCATGGAAAAGTGGAAAGCTGTCTCTCATTGCTACTTCCACAATGGAGGCTGAATTTGTGGTATGCTTTGAGGCCACTGTTCATGCATTGTGGTTGCGAAACTTTGTCTCAGGTTTAGGCATTGTCTACTGTATAGCTAGACCGTTGAGAATTTATTGTGATAATTCTGCAGCTGTCTTCTTCTCTAAGAATGACAGGTACTCTAAGGGTGCAAAGCACATGGATTTAAAGTACCTATCTATAAAAGAAGAAGTGCATAAAACACAAAGTGTCAATTGAGCATATCGGTACTGATCTGATGATAGTGGATCCGCTAACTAAAGGCTTACCGCCCAAAATCTTCACTGGCCATGTTGATAGATGGGCATTATAGATAAGTCCTTGTTAGCATGATGTTTAAACTTGTATATATATATATATATATATATATATATATATATATATATATATATATATATATATATGGTTATTTTGCTCATATTATTGTGACACTTGTGAATTCAATTAAAGATGTGTTTTACTTATTTATGTGTTATCCACATTATAGATGTATAAAATAATGGTTTAGGTGAGATAACAATGACGTTGATTATAACAATGTATTGTTTGTTGAATAGTTTCTCCATTAAAGTTTTATGAATTGAGGTGGTCTATGATATATGGAAGGAATCATGTCAATTAATGACTTGTGACTGCCATAATCCGATCATTTTAATTCTAATTAAGGTAAACATGATAGATTCGAGAAATGCACATGGGCCAAGTGGGAGATTGTTAGATTATTTAATAATCTATATGTGGCCTATGTGATTAAAAGGCTGGTTCTAATTAAAGTGGCCCAAGATGATGGTTATTGGGCTTAATGGATAAGGACTAGTTAGGGTTTTAATACCCTTCCTCTGCCTTATAAAAGATTAAGGAATTCAACAGCGTAGGTTAAGAGAGTGTGACGGCTATCTCAAACACATACGGTGATAGGTTGTTTGAGAGAGCGTGAAAAGAAAAATTCCCTTGCTGTTGATAATTCTCTGACCATTAAGAGAGCACTTACGGACAAAAGGCCAGAGTGAAGAAACATAGATCTGCTGTTACGGTGAGAATTGAATTGCCACAACGAGGTAATCCATAACATAGATCTGCTGTTATGGATCAAGGTAAGCTTCTGCTTATTGTGTATTCTTATTGAACAAATTCTATGAACTATAAGATCTAGGCTATATTAAAGTTATTTTTAACACGAATTTCACATTTAGAGAGAAAAATTTGAAGTATCTGAATGATTAATTCCTTGAATCTTCCAAAATAGGATAAATAATTAATATAACAAGATCCAAAAATTAAATATCTTAAGACTTTTTCTCCATTATCTAATAAATTCAACTAACATTAATGAATCATTATATAAGAATATTATGAAAAAATAAAAAAAAAATTTCTACAAATGGAAATGATACTCTCTCGTTCACCAAGATTAAGAAAGTAGTTTAACTAACTTGTTTTTATCTTTTTTTCTAATTTACCCTAATATCTCAGTTATTCCTCCTCTTCTATCAATGTATGGCTTAAATTACGTTTTAATCTTCAACAAGGAAATGATAGTCTCTCGTTCACCAACATTAAGAAAGTAGATTTAACTAAATTTTTTTTATCTTTTTTTCAAATTTACCCTAATATCCCAGTTATTCCTCCTCTAATATCAATGTATGGCTTCAATTACGTTCTAATCTTCAATAAGGCTTTAAATGTATAAACGATTGTAAAAAATGAAGTTCATGCTCTGACCTATAGAAGAAAATTAATTTTTTGGTCCTTTATTTGAAAAAGTTGCATGAAAATATGAAAATTTGTGCTCATTTAACCTTCCAACTGCCTTTGGTTATTGACAACATACTTTAAATGTTGTGCAATTTTTAAAATATTCAGGCGAACTACGTAAGGATTCCTTTCAATGTGGTCAACCTGAAACTTTTGTGGTATTTTTCTATTCAAACTTCATTTCAATCAGCGCTCATATCACATATACATAGTACACTTTTTTCCCATGGAAATTGATGTGAAAACCCATTATCTAAACTTTTTTCACATTACATGCTCATCTATACGTTTGTCTGCCACTATTTTGAGAATTTCTTACACTGAAAGCTTTGCAAAGGATTAAACTAAGGGTAAGATGGAATTTTCAGTTGACATGGTTTCCAAAGTTACCAAATTATACAAAACTTTGTATATAAAAAACACATTCAAATTGGAAACATTTCCTATATAAAAAGAATGGAAGGAGCACTATTATTTGAAAATTGAAATTACAATTTTAAAATAGAGGAAATATATCTTGATTTCGTTAAAATCATCCAATAGAATTCTTAATTTCGTTAAACTCATCCACTAAATTCAAATATGATCTAACCTTTAATTTCACATCGAACTTTTCGAATAGTTACATTTCACTCTAAATCGACTTTTGTATCTTAGGCACCCTAAACTTATCATTGTGATTACATCCTAAAAGTGAATTATAACACCATTAATCTGTCGATTTGTTGCAATTGCATCTTAAAAATAAACTAAGGTCGAAATTTTTATTAAAATAATGTAAAAAGAGACTCCATAACCAATTCAAGTATTTAAATAATAAAGTATTCATATAATAAATAAAACAATCAAGAGTGTGTCTTTGATTTTAAAATTGAACCAATTTTAAAATGCTATATAATGAGTTAGATATTAATTCAAGGTTACAATTCCTTTTGCTAGTATCAGTAGCCATCACTTAATTTCCTAAATTGACGAAAGATAATAAATTGAAGGATAAAAAAAAAGCAAATGATTAATTCTTTGTTTTAATTCAAATGTTATGTTTAATTGGTTATGGAGTCCATTTGTACATTATTTTTAATCAGAATTTCAACCTTAATACATTTTTAGGGTGAAATTATAACAAATCAACAAGTACATGATGCTATAATTCACTTTTAGGATGCAACTGCACCCTAAAAGCAAATTAAGGTGAAATTGTAACTAGATTAATAAATTTACAATGTTCAAGTTACAAAGGTCAATTTAGAGTGAAGTTGCAACCACTACAAAAAAAAAAAGCGCTTTTGCAATCGATTTTTGCGACCGACCTACGTTGGTTGCAATATTGCGATGATGTTGTCACTAATTGCGATGAATATTGAAGTAACAAAGATTTAACATTAACTGACGGATTTGCAACCAAACTGCGACAAATTTAGCGGTGGAATTGCGACCGCATGAATATCGATCACTAATTCTAGCGGTAATAACTCCCGCTAATTTGGTTTTTCCTTTGCGACCTCGTTGCGACGAACTAGCGATCGAATTTGAGACGGATTTGCAACCATTTCACAGTACATCGCGAAATTGCATGCTACAGTTTAGTGCCAAATTTAGTTTCTGGTTTGCAAGGGATTAGTGACTGATTTGCGACTGATATTTTTGCGACCAACTGTATTGGTAGCAAATCGGTCGCAATTTGACTAATTACAAAACGACATTGCAGGATTAAAAGTAGCAACCAATTTTTAAATGATTTGTCGATCGCAAAAAATTGGGCTTTATAACCCCTTTGTCGCCTTGGTTGTGAGCACAGCGCGCCTTGGTCTCCCGTTTTCTCTCCGTTTTCAGTAGCTGGTTCCTCCCCTTCCACCATTTTCGCCGGTTGCCGTTTGCTGCTGTTGTCACTAGACGTCGCCACTGTCGCCGAAGAAGACACATTGGTCGCCTGGTCAGGTAGGCTCTTACCCATATATTTTATGTTTTTTTTTCTTGCGTTTTTTTTATGTTGCAAAGTAATTGAAATTTTATTTTATTTTATGTTGATTTTATTTTTTTTTTCTGTAAATTGTTTTTTTATTTTGTGTAAATGTTGATGAATTTTTTGTTGTAATTATTAATGAAAAATATATTTTCTACTGTAAATAGGATTTGTTGGAAAATTTGATGAAGTTTTTAAGTTTTGTTCTTTATGTATTTGCTTTTTTATAGAATTTTTGTTTGTTGTAATTTTGTAAGAATGAATAATATTTTTTCTTGTAAAATTGTATTAATGAATGGATAATAGAAAAAGGACCTCTGAATTGTAAAAAATAATGCACAATTATTAAAAATAATTGTAATTTGTAAAAAAAAATTAATGAGTGTAATTTAATACTAATCAAATTTTATAGTAATCAAATTAATGAGTGTATTGAAATTTAATTTTTTGAAATTACTTTATGTTGATTTGTGTTTTTATTTGAGTCAAAATCACATGAATGATACATTTTAATTGGAGGCCTAATAGTGGCCATTTTGACTTTGGAGAATGTTGGAATTATATAGAAGTGTTTATGTGAATGTGTTTTGACTTGAGATTTGATTATGTTATGTCGAAATACTGACGAAATTCTTTAAAAAATTGAATTTGCGACCGAATTTTGCAGTTTTGCGACCAAAAGTGCATTAATTATTTGTATTTTTATTTAAAAAGAAAAAGAAATTATACGAAGAGAAAATAAAATAGATCGAAAATTATATCTCTATCGGATTCTTTCCTCATTTTAACCTTGTATGTGATCATCTTTGATTGTTGATTCCTCTTTCAATATTATTACTACTCCAGTGAGTCAGTTCTGAAATTACACTTTATTTTGCATGTAATTTACTTGTTATGAAGCGAAGGATATCCAAACTAAAGTGTAAATGTAATTAACTCATTCCAAAAGTTACCTTTATCAGGAGAAGCTAGATAAGTAAGATTAGAATAATATATGAATTAATTTTTAAGTTTTAGTTGTTTGATAAACTTGAGGAAAGATTTTTTTTTTTTTTTTCTAGTTCCCTATAGGCTATGCTATTGCTTTGTAGTTGGTTGTTGTGACAATTTCATTTGAAACTCACCTGAGGTACTTTTTTTTTTTTCTTAAATTTGTTTATTTTGGATTGTAGATTTTTTGTTGTAATTTTGAATGGATAATATATTTTTTCTTGTAAATAGGACTTGTTGGAAAATTTGACGAAGTTTTTAAATTTTGTTCTTTATGTATTTTATTTTATGTTGATTTTGTTAATTGTATTTTGTAAGAAAAAAAAATTAATGAGTATAATTTATAACAAAAATAGTATTTGGTGCAAGAAATAGGTTATAGTATTGAAATAATTGTAATTTGTAAAAAAAAAAAATAATTAATGAGTGTAATTTAATATTAATCAAAATTTATAATAATCAAACTAATTAAGTAGTATTGAAATATTTTTGACTAATCAAACTAATGAAATACTAATCAAACTAAGTAGTATTGAATATAAATTAAAATTTGATTACTGTATTGAATCAATAGTAGTCTAAAAGAAAATGAAAGAAAATAAGATAATCAAGCTACATAGTCAATTGAAATATTTTATAAAATCTGATCTGCAATGATGTATTGAAATTTATTTTTTAAAAATTACTTTGTGTTGATAAGCTCTTTTCATTTGAGTGGAAACCACTTGAATGATGTGTTTAAGTTGGAGGTCTGGTAATGGTCATTTTGACTTTGGAAATACATTGAGATTATATAGAAATATTTATATGAGTATGTTTTGACTTGAGATTTGATTATGTTATGAAAAAAGTGCTGTCGAAATTTTTTAAAAAACTGAAAATGAGAAATCATGTTCTTAGTGATACTATAGTAAGTTTACATATATATAGTTACCTTAGTTAGAAATAATCTTAGTAAGTTTATATATATAGTGTTACCCTTATACATATTTATACATATTTACCACTTATTCTACTATTTATATAATTATATATATATACATATGTAGGTTCTGTTATCTGTAGTACAGATGGCTAGAGGTAAGGCGGTTGTCATTGATTTTTTCATATTTTATATAGTACATTATATTTATAGTTCTTTCTTAAATTGTTACTGTTTTTTATGGTGCTTGTGATATGTATGTATATGTCGATTTTTGACAGACGGAAAAAATTATGGTTTTTAATATTATTAAATTATTTTTTGCCTGTAATTATATTTTGCGATTGACTAGAACCGAACTGCAGTCAAATTATAACCGTTAAATTTAAATTGGCGACAGATCACCAACCAATCAATTTCAGTATTTGCGACCGCGTTTGATAATTGCGACCGATACTTTTTGCGACCGATATTTATAAGTTTGCGACCGACTAATTTGCGACCGCTTAGACAATTGGTCGCAAAATTATTTGCGACGAGCATTTTTGCAATCGATTCATTTCTGTCGCAAATCAGTCGCTATGTCCATTTAGCAATTGATTTCTTATATTTAGCGACCGATTTATCGATCGCAAATTACCGATTTTTTTTGTAGTGAACTATCCAAAAATTCATGATGAAATTGTTCTCCCATTCAAATATAGTTATGTCATTTGTTATAATTATTAATCGAAAATAGTTATGTCATTAGTTATAAATAAGGTCAATACATAAATTGGCCTTGTACTTTTTACGAAAAAACTTACGACATCCTCAACTTTCACTTTGACCTATAAAATACTTTAACTTATAAAATTGCATATATTAAACATTTTAATTGATCTATTGAACACTTTAAGTTATAAAATTAAATCGATTAAATATTTATTGAATCATTAAAAAATTTTAAAATTATTGTTTGAAAATTTGTACTAACCACATACCAAATCAATATTTTGCATATAAATGCTAAAAGCCTTAAAAATTTATTGTTTTTAGCATGATAAGGTAGGGCTGAGCAAACGATCGATTCAATTTAAACCGAAACCAAACTGAAGCCACAAAATATAAATTGAAATTTCTTTACAACAAATCAAACCGAACCGAAGTTTATATATGAATCGAACCAACCAAACCGAATCAATTGGTTCGGCTATTTTTATCGGTTTATACCATTTCGGTTCAATTTTAAGCCCAACCGCCGAATTTTTGTGTGACCAAATTGAACTAAGCAATAAATTCAGTTTAAACCGAACGAACCAAGCAATAAATTCAATTGAAACTGAACAAACCGACCAACTGAATCTCCCTTAGGCATGTGACCAAACCGAACCGAAATGAGTCAGTTTGATTTTTGATTTAGTTCCGTCGGTAATTTTGTTCACCATAGGAGTGTGAAAATATGACAAAAAGAGAAGTTCAAAGTGTCAAAGCCGATTTTAAAATTTAAGGTGACGCAACATCTTTTTATTTTTAGTTCAGAAATTAAATTATTTATTTATTTAATTTCAGCGATTAAATTATATATTCAACCGTTATAAATAATTAATAGAATATATATATATATATATATATATATACAAGGAAGGATTAATAGAAAATGGTTGTGTCATTAGTTTAAGTATTAACAGAACCGTCTTTCGATGATGCAAAACGTGATGTTAAATCCACTCTTGACCCCATTCTAGTGGAAAGTGACGTTAAACCCGCTCTTGACAACATTCCAGTGGAAATCATGCTTTAGCTTTTCGCAACCGAGGGATTCTTGCGGCTCCACCTTCCTCTACAATTCAACATCTCAATGCTTTTTCGATTTCTAAATCTTCAGATTGTGTGGTTAACATTCTTGCGGCTGTGGATGTTCCTCGGATTGTATGTTAACATTCTTGTGGCTGTGGATGTTCCTCGGATTCGCAACCGAGGGATTCTCGCGGCTCCACCTTCCTCTACAATTCAACATCTCAATGCTTTTTCGATTTCTAAATCTTCAGATTGTGTGGTTAACATTCTTGCGGCTGTGGATGTTCCTCGGATTGTATAGTTAACATTCTTGTGGCTGTGGATGTTCCTCGGATTGTATAGTTAACATTCTTGTGGCTGTCGATGTTCTAATGTTGTCGACCGCTGGCATCAAATCACACCAACACTGTCGACAACATATTTGACAATTAAAGCAGTTTCAAATATGTATGCTATGATTGGAAAGAGAGGAAATAAAATAAAAATATAAAAAGATAATATTTATTTTATCTTTTTATCTCGCACTTATTGTTTGGGTCGGTGTAAAATAAGGGTGTAAAATAATTTTATTATTATTATATATGAATAGGAATTTTTTATCCATTATTTCTTATTTTCTCTCTATTTTGAGAGAAAAATTTGTACAAGGTAAAATAAATTTATTTTATACCCTCGTCATTTTCACCTACACCAAACAAGGTAATTTGAAAATTTCAATGCGTTTTCGCCACTTATTTTACATCCTTCCTTGAAAATTTCAATGCGTTTTCGCCGCTTATTTTACATCCTTCCATATTTTGCGTCCGTTTCTGCCACTTTTTTTACATTCTTCCATATTTTGCATCCATTCCAACAAAAGCTTACGGTTGGACTTAGAGCCTTTTCAGTAAAATTAATTGTTTAACTATTTTAATAATGTTTAACTGTTAACTGTTTGAATAACTTTTCATAAAGTTAAAAAGTTAACACCATGTGAATTAACTTTTCACAAAACACTAACCTAATCTCGAAAAGCTAATTCAAATGCTATATTACTGATTCATTTTTTAAATAAAATCAAAACGTTAAAAACTACTAAAATGCTAAAAGCTAATTTAAGAGCTAGTTTAAATTGTTATACCTACGGTCTCTATGATATCTAGCATAGTAAATTATTATATTGCAGTAGAATATATCAAATCAAGATTTACATTTTCAAAAATTAATTCTATAGTTTTCTCTCATTTTAATTCGTGTAAATATTTAAAAAAACAAAATAAAATATTAAAGTTTAATATCATTAAGATCTCTAAATTAAATATAATAATTTTAATATTTCTATTACAACTCCTAAAAATTTTAAGAAAAAATGGGAGATAAATTTATAGTTTAAAAATTCTTTTAAGATGTGATTTTATTTGAACTACAATCTCAAAAAATATATACTTCAAAAACAGGAGAAAGAAATAAAGCATAACGGAGTCCAAATTCTCTTTTTCTATTCTATTTGATTTCAAAATTTCGATAACATAGTAAGCCTGTTTTCCAAATTTTATACTCTCAACTCCAACCCAAAAAACTAACTGCTCTGCAGATACAACCGGTCCCCCTATCTTTTTCCTTTGGTAATAATAAGTACTAAGCAAAACAAATCGCTCAATAACTCAGATCACCTTAAACAATTTGATTTAGTTTCTATAATTTACAGTAAAGTATGAACTTCAAATTCATTTATATCAAACAGAGGCTAAAAGTTGAGATAGTATTACTTTGTCAATGAAGTTCAACACGTTACAATGGAATCATTCAACTTAATTTGTCACATATTGAACTTCTATATGTCATCAACTTAAACAATTTGATTTAGTTTCTATCATTTACAGTAAAGTATGAACTTCAAATTCATTTATATCAAACAGAGGCTAAAAGTTGAGATAGTATTACTTTGTCAATGAAGTTCAACACGTTACAATGGAATCATTCAACTTAATTTGTCACATATTGAACTTCTATATGTCATCAAACTTTTATTGCATATAAAATGTGCAGTTACCATGACTGAAATTGCAAAGAATTTCTTGACATAGACCTCACCAGGGAAACATGTAGTAGCCAATGACCCCACCAGAAGACTAAGTTAAGGTTGCCATGTCGTTTATGATGATGTCCTCCACCAAACAATTTTGCAATTTTGGTCAGGATGACTACACAGTACAAGCAATAAAAGTTCAGTTTAATATTGCAGTGGGAAAAATTGAACTCATTGATTGAAGTAAAGTTAATTAGAAGTTTAGTACAAATTAACCAAGTAGCTTTGAAACATTTATGCAGTGTGTTACTTGTAAAAACAAAAACAAAGCACATTAAAACAAATGTTTTATTCCCCGTTGCAATGGATACTTAAATAGAGATTTCAGTCATGTACACAACTTCATTTATAAAATTTATCAGGAAAAGGAAGTGCATGCAGTTGTTAGGCTTTACATGGATCAACAGACAAAAGCATACCCCTGCCAATATCTAACCTGGTAAAATTCTTCAGACCTAAATAAAATATAGTTTGCAAGATGTATTCCAAGATGTATTCTTCTACAATTTTCACTTCAAATCGTCTATGATCTCCAGCATCCTCCCTGAGGGATAAGAAAAAATGAATAATGAAAGATGAGGCATTGTCTTTGATGACATTATGAGAAGAAGCCATAGTTTACCCGATTATATCCATATATCATATACAACAATTATAAGCTTAAGACAATTAATAGCAGATCAAAATTCAACTATAATAGTACTGACAAGCTTATACCTCATTCCACATGGTACGTGTCCTGTATTAACCTCCGCTGATTAAAGCTTTAGCTTAAAGCCAACTGATAAGAAATCATCCCTGAGAAAACAATTTTTTAAAGAATTAACATATGTTATCTATTAAATCCATATAAATATTAGATAATATCAACATTTTTCAATATTAATACTGGAAAGCATATAATAACCTTGCATATTGACTTGCACATTGACTTGTCTGTCCCAGGAATTAATAATTACATAACTCAATAATCTATTCTATTTCTGAAACAGCCAAGGACTTGTCAATGACAGTGACAAGAAATAAAAACAAGGGTTTTTGCGGAAATTTATTTAAAAAGACCATTCAATCCTATTCTTTTATTTATGAGAAATCAATTTTGAAAAAAGCAATAGCAAAACAAAAGACAACATTAAGCTTATACTATTTCCTTTTACCTTTTCTTGGTATTTGTCTTTCTCCTCTTCTCCTCCTCCTGCTGATGCTGCTTCTCCTGCTCAATTACAACACCATCATCAAGCGGAACAAGACTTCCTACACACATTTCTGCACCAAAAGATTTCGGACCATCTTGAGTCCTCACAGTCCTTACAGTCCTCTTATTCAAATCATACCATAGAAGCTTGTGATCATTCACTTCTAATAACACTTTATCCCCATCTTTTGAATAAGCCAAAGGCCTTAAAAACATAAAAGCACTAATAGATTTAGTTGTCATAAAAGAAAACAGTTTATTCCAAGATTCCTTCATCCCATACTTCTCCATTACCCACAAATCAACATATTCATGTTGATAATTACACATCGCACATAACTTCCCCTCCAAAACTCCAACATCAACCTGAGATTTTAACCTGTTATTGCCATAATCAGGTTGGGGCACTTCACGGAACGTTTCTGTCACAAAATCAAAAGAAATGATGGCATTTTTCACGCCTAGTTCAGGCCATTGAGGCATAACCCAGTGCAAAGCATTACAAGCATAAGCACCATATCCTCGCCTGTGCAGGACCTGGTAAAATGGCTTGTGCAAGAATCGAAGATAATAAGGTAAGTCATTTATTCTCTTCCACGAGTCATTTTTCAAACTGTAAATTTTCACCTCATAATCATAATCAAAAACCTCACACCCATCATCGTCACCAGAAAAAGTAGCCATTCTAATTAGTTTATAATCCTCATTACTAGAATCATATCCGAAACCGTAAAACACATACCCAGTTTTTAAAGCTCTATGCGGTGGCTTAATTTCTGAAACTGGAAGTCTTTTACACTTTCTCGTTGATAGGTTATAGAAGGCGACATCTCGCTCCGAATTTCGCAAAGCCACCAACCCATTACATGAACCGACGGCTTCAGTACCCCCGCCGATATGTAAAGGGTGGACTAGGGTTTCAACTGAGGGTACAGAACCAGGGACATCAAGGGAATCGAAATCGAAGGAGTACAGATTCCAGTCTCTGAGAATGAGACTGAGATTGGATCTGGTTTGTAGAGAATGGGAAAGATGAAGGTGGATGAAATCAGGGCCATCGATTAAAGAGCAAAGTGGTTTAGATAGACATCGGAAGCGGAGAAGAGATTTGACGGGAAGTTGTAGGAGGATATCGTTTATAACATCGTGAGGGATTTTGGACATTTTCCTTTCTGGGGTGTTTGGATGAGAAGAAAATGGAAGGGAAACGATTAATCAAACTAAATCGGTTAGGTTTTCGCTTGGAGTAGAGGAACGGCAGGTGGTGGTATGCATGTGAAGATCCTTCCAGAGAATAACATCTGTAACTGAAAGGACGATCTGGCCTTCTGGGTCTGTTATTATACGCAATTTTATTTTCAACATTTTTATTAGAAAAAAAGAAAAAGAAAAAACATATGGGCCCATCAAATCAACTTATACTCCAATGGGCCCAGTATTTCTTCGAAATTAGTGTAGTACTTGTTAAATTTGGAAGATTGCAAGTACACTGAGAAATACAGTTAGTTCTTCTGCGTAAATTTTTTCTTTTTTCTTTTATTTTTGTTATAAAATGAATTCTTCAACCGGGAATTCATAGGAAACTAACTGCTTATTTTCCACTGGGAGCACCTAAACTTCAATTTATCTCTTAAAAGTTCTCTAACTACTATTTGGATAATAAAAAAAAAACTATCAACCTGTTTATAGGTAAATAGTCGATTACATGGTGATGTGGATATTATTTATTTATCACATAAGATTAATGAGTCAAATTCTCTCTCTAGATTTTTTTTATCTCTCCTTCCCCTCTTTTTGTCGATCATGATCTCTCTCCTACCCGTGTAGGAATGGTATCGTGCAAATGAGAAGCAAAATTCAGAGAGACAAATCTCTAATTCCCTTCTCTCCATACCTTTCCCTTTCTTTTCTCTTCTCCATGTACGAATCTTTTTCTACCATTGATGACTTTCGAGATAAACTGAGGGTGCGAAAGGAAAGGTAGCGAAATTTCTGTGATCTGAGTTTGTGAGGCTATGCGGGAGAATGAGGCCGAAATCAGATGGTGAGATTCTCTTCAACGCTTTTTTCCTTTTTTTTCTTTTTAAAGTAGTGGTACATATGTCTCGATTTATACTATGGTATGTTGTCTCTTATGATGGGAAGTAATATTTAACTCTTTTGGTATTATTTTAATAATACATTTTTGGGAGGGGGTTTTTTGAAGTTTGGGGAGAAATTAGCCACAATAAGAGGTCTCATGGCATTGACAAGAACAACTCTTCACAAAGCAAATATGTGAGTTCAATTGTAACTGGTTAAATGATTAAAAAATTGTGACCATTTTTTATTGAAGAAAAAAAGGAAGAAGACTTCAATTGTTGTAAGTGATGGTCTACAAGCTAAAGGAGGTCTGAATGACAATGGAAGCCATCATATAGAGATACCTATAACAATACAATGGTTTATGGATGTAAGTTCTTTTTGGTGCTTTTACTCTTTTGAATTAAAATGACTGTGACTGTGATGTGCATTGAATATTTACTATGTTGAGTTTTGCTTTGCACAAGGGAGTAGCCAAACTACTTACAGGACTGGTTTCCAATGCCTCCCATTTCCTTTTCCAGATAGTGCAACAGAAGTAATTACCGTCGCTCTTTTTTCAATGATTGAAATTTATTGTGTTTCAAGATTTTTATTGTATTTGACTAATGCTAAGTTCATCTATTTTGGATCTAATGCAGAATCAACAAATAAAGGTATTACATTCTCAAACCAGCAATATGACAAATGCAACATAACAAGCTTCAGTTGGCTTGAATGCAACACAGGGTGAGACAAGAGGGGTGGAATCTCAAGGAACATGTCATACACAACAAAGAGATCAAGGAAATAGGCCTCAAGTAGAGAAGGAAACAAGAATTCATTATACTATGAGGAAGAAGAAACCAGCATGACAGCCATGGAAATGAGCTGAAGAGCCTACTTATTATTATTATTATTATTTTTGCTACCACACTTGTAATAGAATTGGCTAAGAAATAATAATTTTTTGAGTCACTTCACCTTTTTATTTCAAGAATAAAACATAAATCTTCAACTGTTTGTTTCACTCTTGAATCGTTAGAGTATAAGTGACACTTTTTGGATCATTTTAAGAGTGTAAGTGACATTTTTTGGGTCATTTTGAACACTTGTAAGTGCATATACTGCCATTATATATATATATATATATATATATTGCAATGATCAACAATGAATGTGGTTTTATTCTTTATCTTCACATATGGTTTTCAAGGGGCTACAATTTTTATGTATTTTTTTATTTTGTTCAAAGATATTCAGAAATTTCGTGTCCTTGTTATCATATAATTGAATTACTCAAGTACCAAATTCCATATTTTCTACAAAAATACATAAAGAATTTGCATAAAAGGAATATATCACCGTTCATTAATTAAGATTTGCAAATTACAAGTGTATAGACAACTTCCCACCTCATCTGCAGGTGTTTCATTACCTAAAGAGAATAAACATCAACACTATAACCATTAACTGCATTTTGCCCCTATTATGTAACTGCACACTACGGCACCAATGCAACAACCTACATATACATAACAAATTAGTTGAATCTTCCTATATTCAGCTTCAGCCTGTTTCTTCTCTTTCTCTAGCCCATCCAATTTTCCCAATAAGCCATTATCACTTGCTTCGAATGGGCATCAACTACTGGATCAATCCGTTCCGTGAATCTACAGTAGCCGAGTGTCCAAGAAAAATAAAAATATCCAGAAATAATCTTTCAAAATCAATAAACAAATCTAACAAAAATAAAGACATCAAATAACAACCAAATAAATACTCCATAATTGCTGCATCTAAGAAATCTTCTCCCAGGATTATTTACAATCCATGAAGTTCTCAATGTAGCTTCTTGCCCACATCTACAATAAGTTAGCTGCATCTTACTTGGATGCCAAGTTGAAGAAGTTATCGAAGGCATGGGTTTACTCAATTCTGAAAGGAAGTTCAAGTTGTCTGCTTAGAGTTTTAGAAGAAGGAGGAACAAAAGCAAAATGAAAAAGATAGAAAGAAACTAGTTCCTTTAATACTTTTAGGGATTTCGACAAAAGAGGGGCAGGAGAGAGAAAAACAAAACCATAGAGAGAAACAATAAGTGAGAGAGAGAAGAAAGGAGAGAGAATCTAACTCATTAATCTAATGTGGCAAATAAATAATATCCACAATGTGGTAATAGTACTTTTTTGTTATCTAAATAGTAGTTAGGGAATTTTTAAGAGACAAATTGAAGTTTAGGTACTCCATTGTGATTGTACCTATAGTTCAGGAATCGCAGGTGAAAATAAGCCGAAAATTAACAGAATGTGGAAAAAACTCTACACCTTTAGACCACCAAAAGAGCATGCACCCTGAGCCATAACATGGTTCCAATGAGTCTCAGCACAACCATACTAAGATGGCCCTCAATTTGGTCCTTCATGTGCACCTCTCCAGTCACCAATAAAGTTCATTGCCTTTGAGTAAATATCAGCCAGAATGATTTGATGACCTTTTCATAAAAATTCATTCTTTTGAAATCAAATAAACCAAAGAGCAACACATATATCAACTACCTTTTCCTCATCAACAACCCCCTCATAATCATATGCAACCATGATGTGAAATTATCACCATGAAATAACTTATCATGCAAGCCACAAAAGCTTAACCTAGTAATAGACCTGTGAACCCCTTCCCCAAATGTCATAGGCATGTGATGCATATGATGAATGAGAAGAAATACACGTGATGTGTGTGAGTCGCCACCTTGTTTAATTATTTTAGGGTAAACTAGGAAAAAACCCTAAGTGACTCCATTTTTAATTAACCTAGTTACTAGATTAATTATCCCAATGATTAAGGCACAATCTACGAACCCGAGATGGATCCCGAGACTATGTCATGCCGATAAACTAACCGATGAATGAATGCTTTGCAAGGTAAATGATGGATTAATGAAATGTTTGAGTGATTTTGACTTGCCACCCGGGGTGAAATCCCGAACGCGCCTACGTACTTCCGTTTGAATGGAAGATCAAAGTCAACGTAGTTCGATAGGCCTTCTTTGAAGGGCTTTGAAGGGGTATGCTTAATGCATGAGTGTGTATGCTTTGTGCATGAGTGTGTATATGCTTTGTGCATGAGTGTGTATATGCTTTGTGCATGAGTGTGTATGCTTTGTGCATAAGTGTGTATGCTTTGTGCATGAGTGTGTATGCTTTGTGCATGAGTGTGTATGCTTTGTGCATTTTGTTTATGCTTTGTGCATTTTTGTGTGTATGCTTTATGCATGATTGTGTGTATGCTTCGTGCATGAGTGTGTGTATGCTTTGTGCATTTTGCTTAGGCATTTCGCCAAAGATTGATTGATTTTTAGGCATGTTGCCAAAAATGTTGATTTTAATGGCTTTTAGCCAAAATGATTTGATTTAGGCAATAGTTGCCAAAATGTGCGATTTAGGCGATTGTCGCCAAAATGGTTGATTTTAAGGCCTTTGGCCAAAATGTGTTGTTTTAGGCAATTAGTTTGCCAAAAATGTGCGATTTAGGCGATTGTCGCCAAAATGGTTGATTTTAAGGCCTTTGGCCAAAATGTGTTGTTTTAGGCAATTAGTTTGCCAAAATGTGCGATTTAGGCTTTAATGCCACGATTATCAATTAATCGGGCGTTCGAGCTTAATCACAATTTATTGTCGAAACGTGATTGATTAAGGCTTTTAGCCACAATTATTGATTAATTGGACTTAAGCCGGATTTGTTCGAAATAAGGCAATTGAACCGTAGTTATTAATTAACTAGGCTCTTTTAGCCAATATTGTCGGATTTAAACTTTAATACCACGATTATTGATTAACCGGGCATTTAAGCTTAATCAAATTAATTAAGGCAGTTTATTTACCAAAAATAATGACGTGGATGCATTTATGCAATTGTAGAATTATCAAGAGTAGAAGAGAAATATGCATGAAGTGCCAAAATTAAATAGGCAGAGTTTTGTTTACATACCTGATTTAATCGACGACCGCTTCTTAACTCCGGATTAGGCTCCTCGCTTAGGAAATATTAATTAATTTTAATTTGTTTAATTTTAATGTCCAAATATCACAATAAAAATGCAATAAAAATTAAATTAAGTGCAAAAAGCGGTAAAGAAAACGCAAGGAGCGTGAGAGGGAGAGGGTTTCGTCCGTTAAAACAGACAGAGGTGCCCAAATTGGACTGAAAATGGCCTATTTATAGGTCATTTTCGGGTCCCGGGCGGCAGGTGCGAAGGGCGAGGGGAGAGGTGCAGAAGGGGGGGGGGGAGGGCAGACGGGACTGGAGGAAGCTGAAGACGGTGGGGGAGGAAGGAAGGACAAAGATGGGAGGGGGGTGAAGACTGGGAGAGTAGGGGGGAAACGGCAAAAGAGAGGATGGGAGGCAAGCATAGAAGAGAGGAGAAGGAAGAGAGAGATGGGGATGGCATGAAAGACTGAGAGAGGCAGGAGGCCAGAGACGGGGCGACAGGATCGAAAGAGAGAGCGGGGAGTAAGGCCAGCGCGAGCGGCGTAGGAAAGCCCAGCGGGGGCGTCAGGCCCCGAGCGCGGGGGCGGCAGGCCTCGCACGCTGGGCGGCAGGCCTTGCCCAGGAAGTGGGGCGGCTGCTGCCGCCCAGGCTGGGCGGCTGCTGCCGCCGTTCCCGGCGGCTGCTGCCGCCGTGCCCGGCGGCCGGCTCCGCCGTGCCCGGCGGCCGGCGCCGCCGTGGCCGGTGTGGACACCGTGCCTCGTTCCGAGGGCCTTTTTGGGAGTTCCGGACTTCCGAAAAATATTCCGGGACCTGTTCCGCGATCCTCGCGATATTCCGGACGTTTTAAGTACCATATTGACATATTTTCGGTGAACTTCCGAAATAGCCTCCGGTCCGGCCGGACTGTTTGCAGTCCGGGAAAACAGGCTTTCTGAGCCTCAAAATTTGGGTATTCACAGTTGCCCCCCACCGTCGACCATAAAAATGATTTATGGGAGTCGGTGGTTGTCTGAAACGCAAATTTTGTAGGCGAAAACTGGACGCGTCCAGAAGACCCGCCTCTTGACTATTTGCTTATAAATAGCTTGAAAAAACTCATTTTCATTCATTCTAAACTTTCTAACCTAAGGAACTCTCTCAAATTCTCTCAACTTCTAAAGCTTCAAAATTCTTTTCTCTCTCTTTTTTTTTCATGGCTTCCTCTGATCTGAGCGGTGAGGAGTACCTGGGGTCTCTAGGGATCTCGCTTGACGAGGTCAACCTTACGGGGGACGCTAACACTCATGCCTCCGTAACTGGCATCTTTGCCCAGGTAAGCCTACCTTTATGGCATTATTATCATCTTTTTCAGGCTAAAGTTGGGAATTTTCGGGCCTTAGGCCGTATTGTGAATTTTCGGGCCTGTGTGGCCGAAAATGTGAATTTTGGGCCTCTGTGGCCTGATTTGTGATTTGTGGGCCTCTGTGGCCGGATTGTGAATTTTTGGGCCTGCGTGGCCGAAAATGTGAATTTTGGGCCTCTATGGCCTGATTGTGATTTTTCGGGCCTGTGTGGCCGAAAGTGTGAATTTTGGGCCTCTGTGGCCTGATTTGTGATTTGTGGGCCTCTGTGGCCAGATTGTGAATTTTCGGGCCTGTGTGGCCGAAAATGTGAATTTTGGGCCTCTGTGGCCAGATTGTGAATTTTCGGGCCTGTGTGGCCGAAAATGTGAATTTTGGGCCTCTGTGGCCTGATTGTGATTTTTCGGGCCTGTGTGGCCGAAAATGTGAATTTTCGGGCCTTAGGCCGAATTTGTGATTTGTGGGCCTCTGTGGCCAGATTGTGAATTTTCGGGCCTGTGTGGCCGAAAATGTGAATTTTGGGCCTCTGTGGCCTGATTGTGATTTTTCGGGCCTGTGTGGCCGAAAGTGTGAATTTTGGGCCTCTGTGGCCTGATTGTGATTTTTCGGGCCTGTGTGGCCGAAAGTGTGAATTTTGGGTCTCTGTGGCCTGATTTGTGATTTGTGGGCCTCTGTGGCCGGATTTGTGAATTTTGGGGCCTGCGTGGCCGAAAATGTGAATTTTTATTTTCTACATTTGCTGTTTTATTAGTATGCATGCTAAGATATTATCCTTAGTAAAGAACCAAGGGACAATTCTTATATTACTTTACCTTTTAGGATCCTTACATTAAATTGGATGTGGCTGAGAATTCTATGTCCGAAATCCCGATCGAGATATTGGATCCGAGCCACCCGGTCGGGGCAATCATCAATCCGTCCCATCTGGGTTACTTGAGGCATTTTGATACTGGCCGAAATAGTCACAAGGAGCTGCTGGGTGCTTTGGCCGAGAGATGGTGGGACACTACCAACACTTTTCATTTTTCTTGGGGCGAGATGACAATGACCCCTGTGGATTTTTCTGTGATTACCGGAATCCCTTTTGGTATTCGGACGATTGAATTATATGATGACTGGAGGACAGAGATCTCCCCTGATCGGATGACGGAATTGATTGGTATAGACCTGCCTCGGATTGTCGGGCCAGGTTCTGCTATTCCAGCTTTGAGTGTTTCCAGGCGCTGGCTATATCTCCAAGCTCCCGGTATTTATGCTAGACATAGGCGGGGAGAGCTGACGGCTACTCAGGTGGCCCGATTCACTTTGTTGCTGATGTTTGCTTCGACCTTTTGGTCCAACAGGAAAGAAAGGTTTAATCCTTCTATCTTGAAGAGTTTAGAAAACCTAGCCCATCTCACGGAGTACGACTGGGCTGGCGCTATTCTGAGCCGTATGTATGATGACATGTGTGGTCTGAGTCGGAGCCACTGTAAACTCAGCGGGACCTATTACTTCTGGGAGGTAATGCGAAGAACACTCTGTATGTTTTTCTATATTATTAGCCCTCTTTTGACTCTCGTTTCTTCTTTGTTGCAGATTTGGGCATTTGAGTATTTTCCTTACACTCGCCCGGAGCAAATTCATGCAGATCTCGGATTAGGGCTGGTACCTTTGGCTTGGAGATGGTATCGAACAAACCTTCATACCAGTCGGCACAAACACTCGCTAAAAGACCTGAGAACCTTTTTTGATACGTGTAGCCCGGCGCAGGTATGTATTCAGTAATTCTCGAATACGTTGAATAAAAAAGATTTATCAACATATTGGTGTCTTTTATAGGTTGAGGTGGGGGCTATGGCCATTCGCCTACAGAGCTGGATCCAGGTTGATCCTCATTTTCAGCGGTCGGACGACTTGTCTCGGCGGAGGGTGATCCTGTCGCATCCCGTCCTGAGACGATATTACCTGGGCGAGAGAGTAGGCTTTCAGATAAGGAGCTGTCGTTCCATCCCTTATCCTCCTCCCGGGGACATGCGAACGGGCAGGCAGATGACTCTCACTGATGCGCATACTGAGGGTATTCCGTATGGAGAGTTCATCTTGGAGGGAGATTATGCTGAGTTCTGCAGACTCTTTCTGATGCAGCCTATTGGATCGCGGCTTGATAGTTTTCAGAGATCAGCTTCTTTCCATCCGCCCGCTACCCGCTCTTCTCGGGCCGCTGGTTCTTCGAGTAGGACTTCAAAGAGGAGGCCTACGACTGATCCGTCTTCTTCTACTCGGGCTGAAGGTTCATCTCAAGCTGGCCCTAGCCACTCGGCCGGCCATTCCAGGGCTCCCCGAGCTGTGACAGAGGCTACCGGGTCACTTCATTCAGACTTGGCCAATTTACGTCTTCCGTACAGCATTTCCTACCATACTCCTGACGCTCCTTTAGCCTTTCGAGAAGTCTCGTTGAACCATGTGGATCGCTTGGCTCTGCCTTCTGAGGACATTACCGAGGTAAGTAAAAACTGCTAAATCTCTCACAAAAATGATTCATAAGAGATTTGACGTTGATTTGCATTCATTTTCATCATTCATCATTTTTTTTTTTTTTTTGTAGGTTCCTGTCGGACTGATCAATCAAATGATGGAATTGATGCTCGGGATGCAGCAAGAACTGTCTTCGTCCTGGACTCGTGAGGCTTACAGTGATCAAAGAAGGCAGAGGCCCCGTCGCTGAAGTCATGGTTGCCGAATTTTTCTGTTCCTCTTTCTTTCTTTCTTATCTGACTACTGTACTAAACTTTGACCGTGCTTCTGTACTGTATCTTTGTACTGAGTTTTATTTTGTACCTGCACTTGGTTAGTATTGAAATATATGTATGCATGTTTATTGTATTTGAAACAAAATGGGATGACTTCATCATTTTGGCTTATGGACAAAATACATTCTTTTTTTTTTTTTTTGCGTGGCGGCCGCTGCCGCCATCATTCAGTGGCAATTTGGCGACCGCTGCCGCCGTCATTCGGTGGCAATTCGGTGGCTGCTGCCGCCATCATTCGGCGGCTGCTGCCGCCCTCATTCGGTGCATTTTTCTCCTATAAAAGCTTGTTCTTTGTTTCGACTCTTCACTCATTTCTTATCTTCTCTCTTCTTCTTTTCTCTCCGTGTTTATCTTTTCCAAAGAATGAATCCTTCTTTCAATCATAGCATGCACAACTGGGCTAGAAGTCTCTCCAAAGTTGAAAAGATCAACTTGAAGAGGTATGGCCTCTCTCCTATCATTACCCTTAGGGGGGTAGTGATCGACTGGAACTTTTTATGGGCCTGTATCAGATTCTGGGACCCTGAGGTCCATGTTTTTCGGTTCGGGGCCATGATGGAGGAGATGTGTCCTCTTTTCGAGGAGTTTTGTGCTATCATAGGGTGTGACCCTAATGCCCCTTTAGTCAGGCATGAAGTCAAAGTCGGGTATGTTCGGTCATTTGAAGGTTTATTTCAATTCAGCCGGCCACAAGCTAGGGCGATGATTGTTGACGACCAGAAGGCGATTCTGCTGCCCCTGATTGATGAATTTTCAGAGGTTCTTTCAGATGACCCAGACCGGATGAGGCTGAGGATGCGGGCCTTGGTTTTTTGCTTATTAGCTGGTTTCTTGTTTAATAAGGACCCAGGCTTCGGGGACTTGCGACTCTGTCCTATGGTTCGACAGATGGAGGACATGGGTTGCATTGGTGGCATTGTGCTGGCAGAAGCCATCAGGAGCCTTGACAGAGCTGCTCTAGGCTTCGAGGACTGGACAGTTTCCCCGATTATACTCCAGGTATTTTCCTCTCATCTTTTTTTTTTTTTTTTTTTTTTTGGTTCATCCCTTTGTAATAGAAAGGATCCATTACCCAGGTTTGGTTGAAGGACCACCTTCAAGTGGTTGCTGCTCCTACCCGTTTGCCTTACAAACCTTCTCAATATCGTATGCGGAGGATTCTGATCACATACCCGTCTGCTGATGCATGGACTTCATGGCTAATGGAATTGGGTCCAAATGAGGTGCAGTGGTTTGTACCCTGGTATGACATCATCCGCTTTATCCAGGTTAGCTTTCGTCATACTCAGGTTTACCTTTTAGGCCTTACACATTGTACCTGGTACTGCGCTTCACGCGTTTTGAGGCAGATGGGGATAGATCAAACTGTTCCGATTATGGATGATTCTTTAGCTGATTCAGCCATCACTCCGGGAGTTACCCGAGCCGTTCTTAGGGCATGGGTTAGAGACCATCACATGGTTAGGCCCTTACCTAATCCTGCTGGTATTCATACTTCTCCTGAATATCGGACCTGGTTCATGACCGTTGTCTGGCCAGTGGAAAAGCCAAGGAGGAACGCATTGCTGAGTGCACTCGAGGGTTGGACTCAGGCTGACGCTGGTGATGGGATTAGGACTGATGAGGAGATCATGTTGGCTCCTCGGACAGGCGAGGCTGGAGGGAGTTCAGCAATTGGGGATGACTCGGAGGACGTTGCCCCACGGAGGCGACGGGGTACCTAGACTCTAATAGGCTTTTGGACTTTTGGTGTTTTGGCTTTGTTTGAACTCTTTTGTCTTTTACTTGGGACTTTGGGTGTGGATTTTGGTGTTTTGGCATTGGATTTTTGGATGTATGTTCCTTTGGATTTGGACTTTTTTATTTATTTTTCTTGGTCTCTTTAGTTTTCTGCTTGACTTTGGACTGTTTGACTTTATTGCTTTTAATTGGGCATGTTATCGTCTTTTAAGCTTTCCAAGCATTTTCCAACTTTATTTATTCAAGCTCTGATTTTTGCCTAAGCCGCCCTTTCGGGTTTTCAACTTAGCGAGCTACCCATTTTTGCCTAAGCCGCCCTTTTCGGGTTTTCAACTTAGCGGGCCCCGACTTTTGCCTAAGCCGCCCTTTCGGGTTTTCGACTTAGCGGGTTTTTTTTTTTTTATTTATTATTTTTTTATTTTTTATTATATTTTTTTTATTTTTTTTTTATTGTTAGCAAAGAAGAAAGAACGATGAAATGATGACTTTTATTAATGTTTAGACCGTGCCCAAACAGGGCTGCCTACATATCTCCGATATATAATTTCTTTTTTTTTTCGAAGAGAATCAGGTCTAATGCAGTTCGTTTTACATTATGCAATGCTTATACAAAATATCTCTTTAACTGATCTAAATTACATGGATTTGCAAATGCTAAACCATCTAAATCAGTCAAGATGACGGCTCCGCCGGACAATACTTTCTTCAACACATAGGGTCCAGCCCAATGAGGACGAAACTTCCCACGTGGGTCCATGATTGGCTGTCTAATCTCCTTCAGGACCAAACAACCTTCTTCCAGCTTCCGGTCTTTGACCCTCTTATCAAAATGCCGTGCCATTCTTCTTTGGTAGACTTGAGTTTGGTGGATTGCTTGCAATCGCTTTTCATCCATACCCAAAAGTTGCAAGTGATAATTCTTAGCCCAATCTGCTTCGTTGATCTGGCTTTCCTGAATAATCCTTGCCGACTGAACTTCCAGCTCAATAGGCAATATTGCTTCCATACCATGTACCAAAGAATACGGAGTTGCTCCGGTGGGCATTCTGATTGAAGTCCTATATCCCCATAGGGCATTCGGTAACTGTTCGTGCCAAGCTTTGTGCTTTTTAACAGTCTCCTGCAAAATGACTTTTATAGCCTTATTCGCAGCTTCTACAGCCCCGTTTGCTTGTGGACGATAGGGTGAGGACTTATGATGTTGAATTTTCTTTTGCTTCAGCAGGTCAGAAAATTCACTTTGAAAGTGAGACCCAGTATCCGTGATGATCTCGAACGGTGTTCCATACCGACAAAGGATGTTAGTACGAACGAACTGTGCTGCCTTCTTGGCATTTAAAATCGAATAAGAGGCTGCTTCGATCCATTTAGTGAAATAATCTACAGCAACCAGGATGGATTGATGGCCGTTAGAGGCCTTCGGGTGGATTTTTCCGATCACATCTATGCCCCAAGTTGCGAAAGGCCATGGTGAGGTGATAGGATTCGAATTAACTGGAGGCTGCTTTTGCAGCTTAGCAAAAATTTGACATTCGTGGCACTTCTGCGCGTGCCTCACGCAATCTGCATTCATGGTTGACCAGTAATAACCCAGGTTCATGATTTTCCGAGCCAAGGCTATCCCGTGCATGTGTGGACCAGATTCCCCACTATGTAAGGAATCCATGATGGTTTGAGCTTCTCCCTCATCAACGCACCTTAGGTGCAGGCCATTCCAACTTCTTTTGTACAGAATTCCCCCAGTAAGGAAATATCCGGATGCTAGTTGTCTCAATGTCCGTTGATCAGTTTTGGTAGATCCCTCCGGGTAGGCTTCATTCTGAAGATAATTCTGTATATCCCAATACCAGGGCTTGTCATCGACCAAATTCATGATATGTGCTGGCTGTTTCTGTAGCCGCACTGTCAAGGGTCGAATGACTCGATCCTCTTCTACATTGACCATGGAGGCTAGAGTGGCTAGAGCATCTGCAAACTGATTTTTGGCTCGTGGCAAGTAATGGAAGGATAAACCATCAAATTGCTGAGCCAATTCATCCAAGCGTTGTAGGTAAGGAACCAAACGCTCTTCTTTAATTTTCCATTTCCTTAAAGCCTGGGAGACTATTAAGTTGGAATCTCCGAAAACCTTGAGGATTTTTATCTCTTTTTCTAGGGCTGCTTCTAACCCCTTTATGCAAGCTTCATACTCGGCTTCATTGTTGGTGCAGTCGAAATCTAATTTGACAGCGATTGGAATGTATTCTCCACAAGGAGTTTTGAATACGACTCCAACCTCATTTCCATGGTAGTTCGAAGCTCCATTAAAGTACATTTCCCAGACTTCACTTTCCAAGTTCACCAAGTCTTCGTCAGGAAATTCTACCTCCAGCATTTGGTCTTCGACCGGTAATTCTGCTAGTTGATCAGCCAAGGCTCCGCCTTTCACCGCCTTTCGTTGTACAAATTTTAAATCATAGGCTGCGAGCACTGACACCCACTTAGCCATTTTGCTATCGAGAACCGGCCTCTCCATAAGGAATTTCAAGGGGTTCGATTCAGAAATAACATAGGTGGTGTAGGACGAGAGATAGTGCTGCAGCTTTGTACAGGCCCATACTAGAGCCAAACACAACTTCTCTATCTTGTTGTATTTTAGCTCGTAGTCTAGCATCCTCTTGCTAAGGTAATACACGGCATTTTCTACCCTCGTATCTTCTGCTTGTTGAGCTAGCATTGCACCCATCGCTTCTTCTGTCACTGATAGGTACAACAGCAAAGGCTTTCCTAGCCTTGGTGGCTGTAAAACTGGTGGGGATAACAGATATTGCTTGACTTGGTCGAAAGCTTTCTGACAATCCTCATTCCATTTTACGGCTACTCCTTTCCTGAGCAATTTGAAGATCGGACCACAAGTATTAGCCAATTGATTGATGAACCGGCTGATGTACTGTAGCCTTCCTAGGAAACCCCGAACTTCCTTTTCCGTCCTCGGTTCTGGTATTTCCATAACGGTTTTGGCTTTTGGAGGATCAATTTCTATGCCCTTCCGACTGACCATATGCCCCAGAAATACTCTGGATGTAGCTCCGAACAGACACTTTGCTGGGTTGAGCTTCAGATTATACTTTCGAAGTCTAAGGAAGAACTTCTCGAGTGCTGTTGTATGTTCTTCAGCTGTTTTTGATTTAACAACCATATCGTCCACGTACACTTCTACTTCTTCGTGAATCATGTCATGGAAGATGGTCGTCGTCATTCTTTGATAGGTTGCCCCGGCATTTTTGAGCCCAAAAGGCATGACCCTGTAGCAGTAGGTTCCCCACTCCGTGATGAATGCCGTTTTCTCTTTGTCTGGCACATGCATCATTATTTGGTTGTACCCGACAGCAAGATCGGTCAAGGAGACCATCTCGTGTCCCGCCATTCGGTCTACCAACAAGTCGATATGCGGCAGGGGGAAGTCGTCCTTCGGACATGCTCTATTCAAATCCCGATAGTCCACACACATTCTGACTTTGCCATCTTTCTTCGGCACTGGCACAATATTTGCTAACCATGTCGGGTAGGCAATGGGTTCTATGAATCTGTTCTCCAGTTGCTTGGCTACCTCTTCCTTGATTTTCAAGGACCATTCGGTCTTCAGCCTTCTTAGCTTCTGCTTCACTGGCTTAGCCTCGAGATATACTGGAATCTTGTGCACCACTATTGCTGGGTCAATTCCCGTGATGTCACTTGCCTTCCACATGAAACAATTGGCAAACTTCCTCAAGCATTCACTGACCTGTCCCTTGTTCACACAGTCAAATGCAATGTATGTATGTTCATTTTCTTCTTTGCCAATTATTATTTTTCTTTTTCATTTTTTATTTCATTTATATGATTATTTTTGCTTGGAAATGCTTGGAAAGATAGACACGCGGGGTAGTCAATAATTTGCAAGCCTTTACTGATCATGACAGAATTGTCTTCAAAGATTACATCAAATTTGAAATCTGGATTTTCAAAATCCGACACAGATGACTCAAGATTGGAATTGGACTCTGACTCGGTTTCAGACTCGGGGTCAGACTCAGACTCAATACAAGACTTGATTACAGATTTTGACTCTAGGTTTGACTCGGGAGGGGGTTTATCAGCAGCGCGCTCCTCCTCGGCGTACCAATTGGTGAGAGGGCCTTCGTTCGGCTTGATCAGGCTCAGCAGATCTTGGTCCCCATCATTTCCTGTGATAACTGCAATTTCGTCAAGGAGACTAGGTTGCATGAAGTCTTCCACTTCGAGTTCGGTTGTTACCTCTTCGGATAAGTCATTCAAGTCCAGGACACAGGTGTCATTCATTTCTAGGAATAGCTCGAAAGGATCGATCAATTCCTGGTCAGAAATAATAGCATTTACCCCGTGATTTGGTAAGGGATTAGTGCTAATGTTTGACTCGCTTCTTGGGATGATTGAACCATCGTCTACCAGGTCTTGGATGCGGTTCTTAAGCGTCCAGCACGCTTCAGTCTCGTGCCCATGACCTTGATGATATTCACAGTATTCATTGGTTCGGTAGTTTCTTGGTAAAGGGTAGGGTGGCGGCCTTGCTTCCAAGGGCTTGATGTAGTTGGCCTTGACAGCCTCTCGGAAAACCAAAAGGATTGGCATCCCGAGATCAATATATGTCCTTCTTGACCGATTGCCATTTCTCATATTGCCCACACGTAAAGGATTCGTGGGGGTGATGCTTGCCATTTCATGGACTTTGCCAGCTTGGCTAGGCTTCTCGTATTTTGAGGAACCCGAGTCTTCTTTCAGTTGCCCCATTTGAATTAAATCCTCTACCTTCGTAGCAGTGGCAATGAGCGACTGGAATGTAGGTAGGTACTGGGTTTGTAGTTGCTGTTGGTAGACTGGTTGTAGGTTCTTTATTATAATGTCCACCTGTTCTTGCTCAGAAGGCCGGTTAATCATTTGGGCGACCTTGGCCCTTTTTCCCGTAAGGAACGAGGGAAAGGGTTCATTGTTTTTCTGTTTGGTGGTTTCTAGCTTTTCCCTCATTCTCTGAGCTTTCAGCTCAGAAGCAGTTTTGGAGGGCATGTCATCCAGGTTCAGGGCGGGGTTTGTTGGTTCAGTAGCAGGTCCCTGATTGGAAGTAGTAGGTTCATTCCCTCTAGCTGAAGCCCCATTTCCATTACCATTACCATTACCCAATTCAGCTATCAAGGCAATCCTTTGGGCAGCCAATGCCTCATTCATTCTGGCCTCCATTCTGGCCTCGAGTTGTTCAATGAGGTTTTGGATGTCAGACAATGATGCCATTGGTGTAGTTGAAGTTGATGAGGTCGGTGATAGCACTGTAGGTGTGGCTGGCACTAATGTGGTCACTTGAACAGGGGGTACCTGTAAGTATAAGGGTAATTGTATTAAGGTACAGTGGGTAGTACTGTGTATCAGGGTAGCTGATATGAGGTAGACCGACTCTTTGTCCAACTGTGCATGACTGACAAACAGAAGGATATTTTTGTGTCCCTCCACTCTCTTCTCTTTTTTTTTTTTTAATGCTTATGGTATGTCATGAATGCGCACAACAACACGTCATAATTTATTTTAATGAGATGATTCGTACCATTGGGTGCATATAGTCCTAAAGGATAGGTTCTATAGGCTATGACACAAATAGAGAATCGGCTTATTAAGGGACCCTTGAACCTTGAGTATGGATATACCTAACCACATGTGAAACAAGGAGTTTCGCGTGGGTCCAACGGTACGCATACCCATGTGCCACCCCCAAAAGGATTAGGGATGGTTTGCGGTAACAGGGAGGACGCTTTGGCTGTCCGTCGACATAATCAAAGAGACCTGCCGATCAGCGCTACTTGCTATCCAGACTCAGAAGTTTGAACAGAAGGAGAAGAAATTCATTTGAAATTCATTTTTTATGCAATGGAGAAAAGGATTCCCAATCGTGCAAATAAATCAACAAGTTTTAATGTCTTAATCACATTTTTCAATTAAGTCCAGATTTATCAAGTATTCTTAAGGAAAAAACACTTGATTCGTATTAGGGTACCCTGCAAAACAAAGCATAATAAAATGATGCCTTAAAGAAAGGCCGGTTAGTTTTCACAACAATTGTAGTCCACTTTATGCAAATTAAGTACATAAATCCCCAGTGAAGTCGCCAAACTGTGAACCCCTTCCCCAAATGTCATAGGCATGTGATGCATATGATGAATGAGAAGAAATACACGTGATGTGTGTGAGTCGCCACCTTGTTTAATTATTTTAGGGTAAACTAGGAAAAAACCCTAAGTGACTCCATTTTTAATTAACCTAGTTACTAGATTAATTATCCCAATGATTAAGGCACAATCTACGAACCCGAGATGGATCCCGAGACTATGTCATGCCGATAAACTAACCGATGAATGAATGCTTTGCAAGGTAAATGATGGATTAATGAAATGTTTGAGTGATTTTGACTTGCCACCCGGGGTGAAATCCCGAACGTGCCTACGTACTTCCGTTTGAATGGAAGATCAAAGTCAACGTAGTTCGATAGGCCTTCTTTGAAGGGCTTTGAAGGGGTATGCTTAATGCATGAGTGTGTATGCTTTGTGCATGAGTGTGTATATGCTTTGTGCATGAGTGTGTATGCTTTGTGCATAAGTGTGTATGCTTTGTGCATGAGTGTGTATGCTTTGTGCATGAGTGTGTATGCTTTGTGCATAAGTGTGTATGCTTTGTGCATTTTGTTTATGCTTTGTGCATTTTTGTGTGTATGCTTTATGCATGATTGTGTGTATGCTTCGTGCATGAGTGTGTGTATGCTTTGTGCATTTTGCTTAGGCATTTCGCCAAAGATTGATTGATTTTTAGGCATGTTGCCAAAAATGTTGATTTTAATGGCTTTTAGCCAAAATGATTTGATTTAGGCAATAGTTGCCAAAATGTGCGATTTAGGCGATTGTCGCCAAAATGGTTGATTTTAAGGCCTTTGGCCAAAATGTGTTGTTTTAGGCAATTAGTTTGCCAAAAATGTGCGATTTAGGCGATTGTCGCCAAAATGGTTGATTTTAAGGCCTTTGGCCAAAATGTGTTGTTTTAGGCAATTAGTTTGCCAAAATGTGCGATTTAGGCTTTAATGCCACGATTATCAATTAATCGGGCGTTCGAGCTTAATCACAATTTATTGTCGAAACGTGATTGATTAAGGCTTTTAGCCACAATTATTGATTAATTGGACTTAAGCCGGATTTGTTCGAAATAAGGCAATTGAACCGTAGTTATTAATTAACTAGGCTCTTTTAGCCAATATTGTCGGATTTAAACTTTAATACCACGATTATTGATTAACCGGGCATTTAAGCTTAATCAAATTAATTAAGGCAGTTTATTTACCAAAAATAATGACGTGGATGCATTTATGCAATTGTAGAATTATCAAGAGTAGAAGAGAAATATGCATGAAGTGCCAAAATTAAATAGGCAGAGTTTTGTTTACATACCTGATTTAATCGACGACCGCTTCTTAACTCCGGATTAGGCTCCTCGCTTAGGAAATATTAATTAATTTTAATTTGTTTAATTTTAATGTCCAAATATCACAATAAAAATGCAATAAAAATTAAATTAAGTGCAAAAAGCGGTAAAGAAAACGCAAGGAGCGTGAGAGGGAGAGGGTTTCGTCCGTTAAAACAGACAGAGGTGCCCAAATTGGACTGAAAATGGCCTATTTATAGGTCATTTTCGGGTCCCGGGCGGCAGGTGCCGCCTGGCTCGGCGGCAGGTGCCGCCCAGGAGGGCGGCAGGCCCCGCCCACGCTGGGCGGGGGGTGCCGCCTGGGAGCGTAGGGGGGCCAGGCCCCGCCTGCGCGGGGCGACAGGCCCCGCGCGCGCTGGGCGGCACGCCCTCGCCCGCGCGAGGCGACAGGCCCCGCGCGCGCTGGGCGGCTGGCCTTGCCCGCGCGCGCGGCAGGCCCCGCCCGCGCGGGGTTACAGGCCTCGCCCGCGCGGGGCGTCAGGCCCCGCGCGCGCTGGGCGGCAGGCCCCGCGCGCGCTGGGCGGCAAGCGCCGCCGTGGCCGGTGTGGACACCGTGCCTCGTTCCGAGGGCCTTTTTGGGAGTTCCGGACCTCCGAAAAATATTCCGGGACCTGTTCCGCGATCCTCGCGATATTCCGGACGTTTTAAGTACCATATTGACATATTTTCGGTGAACTTCCGAAATAGCCTCCGGTCCGGCCGGACTGTTTGCAGTCCGGGAAAACAGGCTTTCTGAGCCTCAAAATTTGGGTATTCACAAGACCAAGTACACATTACTAAGGCGTGAAAAGTTGACTCCCTAACTTCGCAAAAATCACAGGCATCATATACAACCATTCCCCTCCAATTAAAGCTTTGGCGAGATGGCAGTATATTTCAATAAGCCCTCCAAACAAAATTTCTAAATTTTAAAGGCATTAGAAGTGATAATATACAATAATAATATATATAAAAAAGATAATATATAAATATTTGAGTCCTAGATAAACTCTAACTAATATATAAGTTAGGATTCTCTTTATCCTTATCCTATTATGATGACTTCACTCTCAATATATATACCTCCAACTAAATCCAACAGAGGACAAATCCTCAATTTCAAACAATTAACAATTGGTGCAGTGAGCGTGGAACACACCTTTGATTCCTGTTGTTCTCAATCTATTCATCCTAATCTACATGGCTAACGAGTCCATCGAAATCCCTAATGCTAGGTCAAGATAACAACCATGGCAAAGCGGTTCAGCACACCATAATGCCTCCTCCATAAACAACCGACCCTCAAGTGGTAGTGGCCCTAGCCCAAACATACATGCAGTTCACTACTGTACTAAATTGCCTTCTTGAGGCTCGCCTCTCAACTCCCCCAATCGGACCCATAGACCAATGCATAAGGAACCTAGCACGGCTTTGCCGTCACCTGGAAGACAGAGACACCCAACATTTGAACAATTTCATGAGGTGGAGTCGAAGGTGAACCTTAGTGTGGTCGCTCCCTATAGTCAAGGACTGAGCCACACACAAACTGTTATAAGTAATGCCAATCTCTAAAACGTCATCAAGGAACTGTTCAGAGAGTGTAGGGAAACAGGAGATGCAGGAGATTACAGTCTCAGGGAGGACTCCCTCTTATCGGCCAATATCTTGGGGACGACATTCCCACCAAAATTCAAAATTCCAACTTTCCAACCCTATGATGGATCCACTGATATCTGAAGTCACTTAGTGACCTTTTGGATCTTGGAAACCAATTCTAAAGATCTTATGTGCAAAGTCTTCCCCATCACACTTAAGAGGGTATCCCAAAAATGGTATCAGACTCTCAAAACAGGATCCATCTAATTATTCTCCCAACTAGCTATATCATTCCGAGCTCGACTCCTAACAAGTATGTCATCCAGAAAAATCTCATCTGATCTGGTCGACATGAAGAGGGAAGATGGCGAGACATTGAGACAGTACGTCTTTATATTTAGAGAATGGCAATGTAGGTTGAGAACCTAAATGATGAAGTGGCAATTAGTGCTATGATGAAGAACTGCAAATATAACAAGTTATTTGAGAGTTTGAGTATAGATCCCCCTGTAACTTTTGTAGAAATCATGGTCGAGCTCACAAATACACAAAGTTGGATGAAGCCTATGAAGCTCAACACCTAAGATCGCCCAATGAAGAAAAGCCCAAGCATAGAAGACGCCCTACCCAATCACAAGGCGCTCGCCCAGGAGGAGATCGACTATCCGGCACCCATGAGCTAGCTACGCTGTTAGAGCACCTTACTCAAAAGAAGATAGATCTCAATAAGACCGAGAGTTCACCCCCTTGAACAAACCACGTTCGGACATATTATCTTGGGTAAGGAATCATGGAAACAAGGTTAAACTCAATCATCCTAGAAAAATAAAGGAAGATACCGTAGGCTATCGAGACAAGAGTAGATACTGTGAGTTTCATAAGGACATCGACCATGATGCCGAAGCTTGTTGACAATTGAAAAAAGAGATTGAATGCCTCATACAGAGAGGCAAACTAATAGAGTTTGTTGGGCAAGTTCGAAAAGAAATTGGAAGGAAAGAAAAACAAGTAACACAGTGCAATACCCTAGGCACAATTCGCACAGTATTTGGTGTCTCCTTAGGCAGAGATAAAAACTTAGCAAGAAAAAGAAGGACTAGAGAAATTTATTCTATCTTACCCCAACCAAAGTCAATCACGAGACCACCAATCTCATTTTTTGAGGCAGATGGCGAAAATGTGCATGCCCCACACAACTATGCTTTGGTAATTAAAGGGATCTTAGAAAATTTCTTATTGCAAAGGATCTTAGTAGACGAGGGCAACACAGTTAACCTGCTGACTATGAAGTTTTTTAGAGCCTTAAAGTTAGATCAGGCGAAGCTGACCCCTTAGTTGGACTTGCAGGGAAGCCAGTCCTTGCGATTGGATCCATAGATGTGACCCTAGAGCTTGGAGCAGAAGGTGTCTCAAGAAGGTTCAAGGTAGAGTTCATGGTGGCAGACCTTCACTTTCCATACAATGTCATACTAGGCAGACCTATCTTTTACAAACTTGAGGCAATGTGGTGCATCATGTATCTAACTCTAAAATTTTTCTTTGATAATAATGAGGTTGTTGATATGAGGGGAAATCAGAAGATGGCTTAGGTAGCATACATGGTTGCACTAAAAGGGATATCCCTCGCCTTACCTATAATGTGGATGCCAAATGAGAAAAAAAAAAATACACAATCCAAGATGAACATCAATCTTTCGACATACCTAGAGAAAGCTTAGAGTTAAGCCCAGGACCCATGGGTGAAATTCTAAATGGGAGGTGGAGCTAGGGAGACATTTGATTTTAGGTGCCAAACTCTCTATAGAGGTATAAAATAGCATAAAAGAGGTTCTAAAAGACGATTTAAGTAGTTTCACCTAGACTGCTAGAGACATAGTTGGGATTGATCTAGACACTATATCCTATAAACTCGGCATCGATCCAAATTATAAGCCCATCAAGCAAAAGAAATGAAGTCATTGACTTGAGAGGCAACAAGCCACAGCGATTGAGGTGGACAAATGGTTACAGGCAGGATTTATAAGGGAAGTTCATTACTTAGAATGGGTGCGAACATGGTGCTAGTACCAAAATCCAACGAAAAATGGAGATTGTGTGTGATTTTATCGTCTGAACAAGGCATGCCCCAAAGAATTGTACCCATTGCCCAACATTGACCAACTGGTAGATTCAACAGTTGGTTATGAAGTATACAGCTTCGTAGACATGGTTGCTGGATACCATCAAATAAGGATAAATGAATTAGACGAAGAAAATACTAGTTTCATTACAAATAGAGTAATTTACTGCTATCAGGTAATGCCCTTTGTTTTAAAACATGCAGGAGCTACATATCAGAGATTAGTCAATAGCATGTTCTAGCACCAGATAGTGAGAACGGTGGAATTGTGTATGTAGATGACATGATTATCAAGAGTACTCAAGCCTCAAATCATCTCAACAATTTAAAAGAAGCATTTGAAATCCCAAACAAATTTAACATGAATGTTAAACCCAGATAAATGCACGTTTAAGGTAAAAGCAAACAAGTTTTTAAGGTTCATGATATCATAATGGGGAATCGAAGAAAACCTTGAAAAGATCAAGGCGATCTTGGAGATGAAAGCACCTACCAGTATTCATGAGGTATAACAACTAAATGGCCGAATCACATGCTTAGGAAGTTTCATCTCATGCTTGGCCAAAAGGTGCATGTCTTTTTACTGAGCTCTAAAACAGTTGAAAGTTTTCAATGGGACAACAAGTGTCAGCTCGCCTTTGATAAGATAAAGGAGTTCATTTCTTCAGCTCTTCTCCTGAGTAGACCCAAGAAGGATGAACCTTTATATTTATATCTAGCTGTTACCGAAAGTACAATAGCATCTGCCCTAGTTAGAGAAGAAAATGGGAGCACTATCCTATCTACTACACTAGCAGAGTCCTCGATGGTGCCGAGCTAAGATACCCCAGTATTAAGAAACTGGCGTTTACTGTCCTCACATCGGCGAATAGGTTATGTCATTATTTCCAGTCTCAGATTATATTTGTTAGAATGGTCAATCAGATTAGGAGAATTTGACATCAAGTGCACACCTCATACAAGTGCAAGTACTAGCAAACTTAGTAGCTAAATTCTCCAAGGAACATGGAGAGGGAGAACTGGAAGTCAAAATAATAAATCTGAGCAATAATACTTGACAATTATACAGGGATAGGGCCCTAAGAAGTTCGGGAGCCACCGTGTTTATCATATTGTAAGGACCTGGGAAGCCTAAGATACAATTTACTGTTTGCCTAGACTTTACCACAACCATTATCGGTGCTGAATATGAGGGTTTAATCACAGGAATAACTAACTCTCAAGGTACAGGCTCCTATACTTCATATCTTCCTAGATTCACAGCCAATAGTAAACCAGATAACAGGTGCATTCACCACTAAAGAGGCAAACTTAACCATATACCACTATCTAGCTTTGTCACTCCTACGTAAGTTAGAAGATGGAGGGAGCATTGGCAAATTCCTCGGATTGATCGCACAGACAACAAAGAAGCAGATGTCATAGCCAAGACCACAACACAAAAAGACAAATTACTCAACGAAGTAATGTTAGAATAATAAAGCTAGCCGAGCTATGAACAGAGTGAAATTCTCGTGTCTCAGCCTAGAAACAATTGGATGAGTTCGATCATTGATTTCATACACAATGATGTTCGACCTGACATCAGAGAAAAGGCGATCAAACTCTACATGAAGGTTGCTAATTATGCACTCAAAAACGGAGAACTGTATAGGAGGTCAAAAACACACATTTAGGCGAAATGCTTAACTGAGAAAAAGGTAACTATATCATAAGGGAGACTCATGGGGGGGGGGGGGGGTTTACAGAGCCTATGAAGGCTCGAATGCGATGATAAGGAAGATATTACTTTTGGGGAATTACTGGCCGATGATAAAAAAGGATGTTCGCCAATATGTTCACCATTCTCTTACTTGCCAAAAATATGAATGTGTATTCAAAAAACCCTCCTAAGATTTAAGACCATAAGGTTCAACCTGACCTTTCACTTAATGAGGGGTAGACATCCGAGGACCTTTTTCGGTAACAATTAGGCAAAGAGAATTTATTGTGGTATCCATTGATCACTTCTCCAACTAGGTAAAAGCCGAAGCCCTCAGCACTATAACACCAGCTCGAATCATCAGCTTTTTCAAAAAGAACATGATATTTAAGTACAACATACCCCACAAGATTAATATTGATAATGGAAAATAGTTTGATTCAGGAGCATTCAGATCTTTTTGTGAAGACTAACACATTGGACTTCACTTCACCTTAGTAGCTCATCCCCAAACTAATGACCTCATCGAAGTGACAAACAGGATTATATTATAGGGATTAAAGAAGAGGTTAAACGGAGAAAAAACTAATTAAGAAGATGAGTTAAATAGTGTACTTTGGGCATACAGGACACAGCCTGACATGCAATAGGCTAACCCTGTTCTCCCTTGTATACGGGATCGAAGCTATAGTCCCAATGGAGATAGGCATCTCGAGCAAAAAAAAAAACAAACACGAAGAGCTCGATAGTAATGAAAGCTTGAAAATCAACTTAGACTTGGCGAAAGAGCTTAGAAAGAAGGCGATAGTCCAAGCTGAGGCATACAGGCAAAGGTTGCGAAGGTAACTATACATATTGCAATGACCCTTCCATTCAAAAACCTTTGGAATGCATAAAAGGTCCTAACTCAACCAATGAATACCCCTTTTAACATCAACACCCTGAATCCCACCAAAAAGAATTCAACATCTTTTGCAAATCATCATAAATAGTTATAGGCAATTAAAAGATACTCATTCAATAAGATGGAATAGATTGGCATACTACTTTAATTAATACTTCTGTTTCTGCCTGTGAAAGCAATTTATTCTTCCATCCTTGGATTGTCACAACTTGTCTCGAACAAAGGCTAGAACCCCTCTCTTGTTTCTCCCAATCATGGAAGACAATCCTAAATATCTATTATTGCATAATAACAAATGGAAATATAACATATACTTTTCCTTAGCTCCTCCCTTACATTGGTGTTAAAGAAAATAGCAAATTTTTGACAATTTATCGCTTGACCCGATGCAACTTCATGCTGGTGAAGGAGGGACTTAGTATTAGTAGACTCATCCTAGAAGCATTGAAAAAAATATAATCAGTAAACAATAAGTGGGAGATATGAGGTGCTACTCTTGTAACCTGACATCCATGCAATTCATCTCTACCCTCTACTTTCTGTAATAACATAAATAAACCTTCAGAGCATAAAATAAATAAATAGGGAAAGTGGGTCCCCTTGTCTTAAGTCATGCTATAGCATAATAGGACCTATCTTTGCATCATTAAAAGCAACATTGTAGAACATAGTTTTAATACAAAACATAATAAGTGTAACCCACTAAGGATAAAAACTCATTTTCAACATGACTCCCCTCTAAATAACCCTAGTCAACTATGTCATACACTTTGCTAATGTCAATTTTTAGTGCGACATTCCCCATACTACCTAAGCACTTCCTTCTCATAGAGTGAATTAGCTCAAATGCTACCTTGACATTATCGGTAATAAGTCTCCTTAGGACAAAAGCTGACTGTGAAGCCAAAACCACCTTATCCAACACCTTTTTCAACCAGTTAGCCAACACTTTAGAAATAAGCTTATAAACGAGATTACAAAGCGATATGGGCTGCAAGTCTCTTATAGATTTCGAAATATTAACCTTAGGGATCAGCATGATGGTAGTATTGTTAAGCCCTTTTGGAAAATTGCCTCTTTGTAGCCACTCAATACAAGTAGGGATGACCTCCTTCCCAATAAGGTTCTATGCTTGTTGGTAAAAGCATGGGTTCATGCCATTCAGTCCAAGTGGCTTGTATGGGTGCATCTGGCTTAAAGCACTGTTAAAATCATCTTTATGAAAAGGAGCTAAAAGCACTTCATTATCCTTAATTGTCAAAACCCGATCGACTGATTCCAAACCTGATTGTGGTAATCAAGAACCATCCCTTCAAGCCAAGCATTATCATGACACTGTAGCCCATTCTCATCCTGTAATTTAGATACCCGATGTACCCATTTCGTAGCAGACGTAGCATTATGAAAATACCTAATGTTTGAGTCTCCAAACTTTAGCTAAAAAATCTTGGCCCTCTGGTTCCAAAATAACTCTTCTTATGTAAACAACTTGTTCAGCTCTTCCCTGACTTCATTGAATCTGGTTCTCGAAAGAACATCTGATGCTCCACTCAAAGATTTAAGATGCATTTTAAGTACCCCAATATCCTTCATAAACCAAAACTTAATTCCCCTACCCCACTTTGCAAGATGTTTCGCTATAGCACAAATTCTCTCAATAAGCTGATAATGGCCGTTAGCTCTCTAGACGTCAAAAATATCTTTAAAATTTGACTCATTTGTCCAACCATTTTTAAACAGAAAACGGTAAGTTTATTTATGGTTGCTCCTGGGAGAGTTTTGTAACGAAATAAAAGAGTGATAAGATGTGGTTGTTATTAAATTTATAAGTGTCGACTATGGAAATAAGTCTAAAAATCCCTCATTCACCAAAGCTCGATCGAGCTACTACTCAATTCTATCGTCCCCTCGGCCATTCATCCAAGTAAATGGGTACCCCATTAATGGCAAGTCCATAAGGTTACAATCATTTACTGCTCCTCTAAACCCTGTAAGCAAATAATTCGGATGGGGAACCCAGCCCTTCTTTTCATTAGATCTAAGAATGTCATTAAAATCCCCTAAACATGCCCCGGGAGAGATAAAGAACTTTCCCACAACTTATCTCTGTTGAATGTTTGTGTTCTTCCCCTTTGTTTGCTTCATAAAAATTTTTGTTTGCATCTACTTTTGTTTTGTGTAAGCCTTTGAAATGTTATAGTTGTCCACGTCAACCAAAAGGGTATTTTAGTATTTCCATATGTTGTTAACGATAAAAACTCTTAAATTTGGACGGAGGAACTTTTTAATGAGAGGGAGGCAAATGTCAGTGATGAGTTAAATATTATATTAAATATGGGGGACTATTTAGATAATTATGGTAAACCTCAGAGACTAAATAATTATTTTCCAAAAAAGTATAAACACAATCATTATAAACAAAGAGTCTAAGCTTTTATTATAAAATATAATTTAATTTTGTATATCCAAACTCAGAAAGTAATTATTTTATAGTTAGTTAATCTAAATTAACTAATTAATTAACTAAAATCATAAGAAATTATTATTATTATTATTATTAAAAACTTGTAGTAAAATAAATTTAAAAATCATATTCTATTTCTAAAACTGCAACTTAATACTTAATAGATAATTAAAGTTATTAAAACAAACATAGAATGAATATGCATATGTGTCTATATATATGGAGGATTGCCAAAATAGTCCCGACTAAGTTTATGGATTTACAGAAATATTATTAAGGATTTTAATTTTATTGATTTGAAAATAATGATAATTTAATTCTGATTGATCATATTAATTTCTTGTTTAGATCAAAATTCTATTGAATAAAGTAAGAAATTATGTTATATAATATATAAGGTATACATTAAATATGATAAGAATATAATATCTTTTAAGAATTTTAATTTGATTAGTTATAAAATAAAAATAATTTAATTATATTTAATATATATGTTATTTAATACTACCCCTGTTCCTAAGAACTTCTCATATTTCTAACTTCTAATTCCTTAAGAAAATCATTAAATTTTTCTAAGTTATAATAAAATATTATGTAAATTGACTATATTATCCTTAATTTAATATGTCTAAACACCAAATTGAAGCAATAATTATTGGTCATCTATAAAAGGTAAATATGAAAAAAGAATATATTACTTTTTAAACCCACAAATGTGACAAATATTTTGGAATATAATACTTATGCAAATGTAACTATTAATATAACAAATACGTATATAATATAATTTCTTATTCTATCCAATATAATATAATATAATTTTTTATTCTATCCAATATAATTTAGATTTAAATAAGAGATTAATATAACTAATCAAAATTAAATTATTTTGTTTTAACCGATAAATTAGTAAGAAGCAATGTATTTAATTGCATGTTGATTAGTCTATGTTATTATATCTATGTGTTAATTGCACATTGATCTTATATAAATTACATTATTTTAATATATATATATATATATATGTGCGCGCGCGCGCGCGCTTGGAAATTTTGGTTATCAAGGAATGATTTTTTTATGAAACCAGGTTTGCTCTTCTCCAAATCAAGTCCATATAAATGCATGCAAGAGTGGATGTGTAAGTCTTCAACGTCAGGCGGTCTTCATGCACAAATCGATTGTACTACAGCAACTCTAACAAGTTTTGATAATCCAAGTCCAACATGGCAAGCTTTTGTGGATTTGATGCAGTTTTTAAAGATATCGAAGGCAGTTTTCTCTGGGGACGGCAAAATCAACTTCACCCTATGGGTATGCACTCAACCCAAATCCGATCAATTCTCAATTTTAGATTTTGATTAGGTTTGGGTAGGGTATGGATAAAATCTAAAAATTTTATTTTGGATATGGGTAGGGTATAGATATTGCAAACCCGAGTCCGTAACCAAAATTTAAACTTATGAGATGTTAAAATTTATTATTTTTTAAAATCATAATATGAAATTTTTATAAATTGGGTTACTTATAGTAAATTATCTATATAAATTATAATTGTACTTTTAATTTAATGTAGTGTAGTGCCACTACAAAAGAAAAAAAGCGTTTTAGCGATCGATTAATCCTTTTTTTTTCACTAAAATAGAAATAGTGACCATCGAACTGTATCGCTAAGAGGTTAGTGACCGAAGTTGGCATCCGTCGCTAATTAGTGACCACTAGATCGATCGTTGAATTTAATAAAGCGGTCGCTAAATCACTTTCAAAAGGCAACAAAATTGTCGTCTCTCTCTCGTTCGTCTATAACTATTTAGCGACAAACGGGAGTCGGTCGCTAAGATCGGTTGCTAAAATGCATTTTGGTATAGTGCGCAAAATAACTTCACTCATAGTTTTCATATATTAATTTGAATTGATCAAATTTTTAAAATTTTAGTTTTTGAAATTTAAAATTTAATTTCTAATATTGATTTAAAATTCAATTTCAAATAATGGAGAAAAATCATAATAATAATAGTATTTGGAATATTCAGATAATAATATTTTACATTTAGTGATTTTTTATGAATCTTTTAATTATTTTATCAATTGATTTTGTTATAACTACACTTAGAGAGTATACTGTCATTACATTTGAATGAAGTGTTATGATAAGAAGAACAATTTTCGAATTAAAATATTAAACAAATGAATCAACGAATAAATGAATATCCGTAGGTAATGGATATTTACAAATAATGGATACTCGTAGATATGCCCAAGCTCATTGGATTTGGAGATGAGTATAACATTCCCTATCCAATTAAGAATCGGGTAGGGTACAAGAATTGTAATTTAGATTGGGTTTGGATATGAAAAGTTGCACTGCCCCAATCCGAACTCTACCCATTGCCATTATTAGTTTGCTCTATGCTATGTCAGGTTTTCAAGAAGGCCATAGCGACTCTTGCATCATTGAAGCTCTAGCTATTCGTCAATGTCTTACTTTTGCTTGTGATAATCTCCTAGGTAATGTTTATATATTTTCTGATTGCTAGGTTTTAGTTTATGTTATTAATCCTTCAAAACTTGATAATTCCGAATTTGGTTTAATTGTTACAAACCGTAAAAAACTCTTCGAGAATAGGTTGGAAACTAGTGTCAAATGGATTCGGAGACAAGTTAATATTGATGTTCATTCCCTTTTTAGAGCATCAATTAATCATGTTTGTCTCCATATATAGGATTCCATCGTTGATTTCCTTTTTTCAGACTTTCATTTATGAATTTAATGAATATTCTCCTCTTTCAAAAAAATAAAAGATTATATATTAGGAATATTAATTGAGAAGTCTTATCCCATTTTTATTAGGAATTTAAAGTTTTGTATAATTTTAATTAGAAATTAGAATTTTATCGTGAAAATTTTGTTCTATCGTACGACTATATATATTTGTGTTTAGTTTTAATTGTTCTTTGATATCAAAATTGTTATTGCCTTAGCATTGATAATCTATTTTTGAATAGGTAGTTATTGCCTTTGGCATTGGTAATCGTTTTTTTTACAATATGTTTGTAATTGCGGAATTTAGCGTGGTAATGGATAAATATTTAGTTTCGGTAATTAATGATAAAATGAGAAGTAAAATAATAAATGGAAGAGACACAGAATTTACGTGGAAACCCTCCAATATAGAGGGAAAAAACCACGGGGCGAGAGAGAAGTAAATGCACTATGAAAAATATGGAGATACAAATGATTTTACATCCACACAAAAATACACTTAAGATAACACCTCACTACACTCAATGAATATGGTAAGAGTGTGTATATATATGAAAAGGTGGTATATGAAGAGAGTGAATAGTTTAGAGAAATGCTCTTGGAGGATTTCTCTCTTGGATGAATTTCACTTGGTTGGATGTTCTTAATTTGCTCCAAGCAAGGTTGCCTTATATAGAGGTGTATCTCCATGTGAACAAACTTCTAAGTCTTCCTTCCATTGTTGAAGATGTGCCATAGTCCAAGTTAGCTCACCAACATTGCCAACCAACATTAAATTTTCTTAGCCACCAAAAGACTAGTATAAACCATGAAAAACATGTTTCTTAGCCACCAAAAGACTAGTAGTGTGAACCAACATTGAAGCCACCCAATATAGACTTGAAGTGTGAATCTTAGAATTCTAAGGCAATTTTAACAATCTCCACCTTGACTTAAATTCTAAGATGATCTCCTTACAAAATGATGTGCATATTTCTTTCTTGCCATGCCCCAAAGGGCCTTTAGAATTGGTGAACACCGATCAAGTCCAAGCAATGCTTGAACTTGAGATTTGGAACTGGTTTCGTGAACATATCCGCAGGATTATGAGTTGTAGCAATTTTGTTCACGATGATCTTCCCATCTGCCACAACATCCCGAATAAAATACTGTCTCACATCAATGTGCTTGGTTCTTTCATGATACATCTGATTTTTAGTTAAATGAATAGCACTTTGACTATCACAAAATACAGTAAGAACATCTTGGGTTAAACTAAGATCAGTAACCAAACCTCTTAACTAGATTGCTTCTTTGACTCCTTCAGTGATTGCAATATATTTTGCCTCCATAGTTGACAGTGCCACAATGGACTGGAGGCTAGCTTTCCAGCTAATGGCAGAATTGCATAAAGTAAATACATAACCTGACAAAGACCTTCTCTTATCAAGATCACCTGCATAATTAGAGTCAACATATCCAACAACAATATTCGGTGTCACCTTATTTTTATCAAAAATCAAATCAGTATCCACAGAACCTTTCAAGTAGCGGAATATCCATTTAACTGCTTGCCAATGTTCTTTACCTAGATTACTCATATACCCGCTCACAACACTGACTGCCTGTGCAAGATCAGGTCTAGTGCATACCATAGCATACATAAGACTACCAACTGCACTAGAATAGGGCACATGTGACAATTGCTCTTTCTCTTCATTGGATGAGGGCAAAAATCAGATGATAATTTAAAATGAGCTGTAAGAGGAGTACTCACAGGTTTTGAGTTATTCATGTTGAATCTCTCAAGAACCTTCTCAATGTAATTTCTTTGAGATAAATACAATTTTCTAGTTGATCGGTCTCTATGAATCTCCATACCAAGAATTTTCTTTGCAGCACCAAGATCTTTCATCTCAATTCACTGCTCAACTGATCTTTCAATTCTTTGATTAGTGACTTATCACGAGCAGCAATTAGCATGTCATCAACATATAACAATAAGTAGACAAAAGATCCATCTGAAAACTTCTTGTGATAAACACAATTATCATACTGACTACGACAATACCCATGCTCAACCATAAAGGAATCAAACCTTTTGTACCATTGTCTTGGGGATTGTTTTAGTCCATAAAGAGACTTCTTCAAGTGACAAACGTAGTCTTCTTTTCCAGGAACAACAAATCCTTCTGGTTGTTGCATATAAATCTGCTCCTCGAGCTCTCCATGTAAGAAAGCAGTCTTGACATCAAGTTGTTCTAATTCAAGATCCTGCAAGGCAACAAGGGCAAGAAGTACACGTATAGAAGTATGTCGAAAAACAGGAGAAAACACTTCATTAAAGTCTACACCATGTTTTTGAGTGTAGCCTTTAGCAACTAAACGTGCTTTATATCTTGCATCTTCAACTCCGGGGTTGCCTTCCTTCTTCTTATAGACCCATTTACAACCTACAACTCTTTGGCCTTTTGGCAATTTCACCAACTTCCAAGTATCATTCTTATGCAGAGATTCAATTTCTTCTTGCATTGCAACTTGCCACTCAGAAGAATGAGATTGCTTCAGAGTATGTATGAGGTTCTCCACCTTCAGCTGTATCCTCTGCAACTGCAAGAGCATAAGCAACCAAATTCCCTTCATTATATATTTCAGGCCATTTGATTTCTCTCCTGGGTCTATCTCTGGCAATAGAATAGTCTTCATGACGATCTGGTTCAGTGGAATCAGGAACCTCCAATGTGATCGGAGATGAGGAAATATTCTCCTTGCTAGGAGTTGGTATTTCAAACTCAAGCTCCACCTTCTCTTCGGTTTTCTTTGAAACACGTGTGTCAGAAGAAGAAGAACCGACAGTTTCTTTTCTAGGGAGAATTAGCACATTTTCATTGAAAGTAACATCCCTACTGATAATTACTTTCTTAAGTTCAGGACACCACAAGCGATACCCTTTCACACCAGATGCATAACCAATAAATATGCATTTTCGAGCTCTAGGTTCTAATTTTTCCTAATTTACATGTGCATATGCAGGACATCCAAAAATTTTCAAATTCGAATAATCAACAGGATTACCTGACCAAACTTCCTTTGGAATCTTGAAGTCGAGTGATGTGTGTGGGGAACGATTCACCAAATAACATGCGGTAGATGCAGCTTCGGCCCAAAATTCTTTAGGCAAGGCAGCATTAGAGAGCATGCAGTGAACTCTCTCCATCAATGTCATGTTCATTCGTTCTGTAACTCCATTTTGTTGAGGCGTACCGGCAATCGTGCAGTGTCTCACAATTCCTTCATTTTCACAAAATGCATTGAAATCACCTCCACAAAATTCTAGACCATTATCGGTCCTAAGTCGCTTGACCTTCTTCCCTGTCTGGTTTTCCATCAAAATCTTCCACTTCTTAAAAGTGGAAAAAACTTCATCTTTGTGCTTTAAAAAATAAGCCCAGACTTTATGAGAAAAATCATCAATAATGGTTAGCATGTAATGATGCCCTCCTTTTGAAGGAACACATGAGGGTCCCCAAAGATCTGAATGAATATAGTCAAGATTACCTTTGGTTCTATGAATTCCGGTACCGAAAGTTAATCTTTTCTACTTACCGAGAATGCAATGTTCACAGAACTCCAACCTACCGGTATTCTGACCACACAAAAGACCTCTCTTACTCAGGATGGTCATTCCTTTTTCACTCATATGGCTAAGTCGCATATGCCATAATTTTGTGACGTCTGAATCTGACATAGATAATGATACAGCTGCAAAACTTGTAACAGTAGATCCTTGCAACATGTACAAACTCCCAGATCTGTTAGCTTTCATTAAAATAAGAGCACCTTTAGAGACCTTTAGAACTCCACCTTCAGCTACATATTTACACCCAAGGGACTCCAGGGTGCCAAGAGAGATAAGGTTCCGTTTCAAGTCGGGAACATGTCTAACACTGGTGAAAGTTCTAATCATGCCATCATGCATTTTAATTCTAATTGTTCCTTTTCCAACAACTTTGCACTGAGCATTATTCCCCATTAAGACAATACCACAATCAACAGATTCATAAGTGGTAAACCAATCTTTATGGGGACACATGTGATAGGAACAAGCAGAATCTAGAATCCACTCCGTTTTAGATCTAGTTCCAAAATCAGTAACAGACAAAACTTCACCTTCAGACTCTTTTTGAGCAATACTTGCTTCAGCTGAATTTTTTGAATTCTTCTGATTATTATTTTCGCCCTTTTGCTGCTTATTTTTCAACTTAAAGCATTCTGAAATTGCATGTCCCTTTTTCTTGCAATAGCGACAAAATTTCTTATTATCTCGGCCTCTAGACTTTGATCTGGATTTACTTCTACTGCTACTACCATGATCCATAGTTCTCCCCCTAACAATTAACCCTTCAGCTTCATCCTTTGAATTATTCTCATAGTCATATTTTTCTTTTGACAAGAGATTTTGTTTGACATCATCAAAGGTTAGGGTCTCATTACCACTGTAAAACATAATATCTTTAAAGTTACGGTAAGATCGGGGGAGTGAGCAAACTAATAAAACAGCTTTATCTTCATCATTAATTTCAACATCCAAATTTTCCAAATCAACTATGATGGAATTAAACTCATCAAGGTGAGTTTGAATGGGTGTACCTCCGACCATCTTAATGGTATAGAGGCACTCTTTGAGACGAATCTTGTTGGCAAGACTCTTCGTCATATATAATGACTCCAACTTAAGCCACAAACCTGCAGCTGTATCCTCCTTGATAACCTCTCGCAGAACTTCTTTGGATAAACAGAGTTGGATTGCTGATAAGGCTTTTTCATCCAACTCTTCCCAATCTTCATCCAACATGGTGTTCGGCTTTTTCGCCTTTCCTACAAGGGCCTTTTTCAACCGATGCTGGGTGAGAACGACCATCATCTGAACTCGCCAAATCCCAAAACTGATTTTTCCATCAAACTTCTCAACATCAAATTTCATGACAGAACCATGTTGTGAAATCCAAATAAATATTACAACGCTCTGATACCAGTTTGTTGCGGAATTTAGCGTGGTAATGGATAAATATTTAGTTTCGATAATTAATGATAAAATGAGAAGTAAAATAATAAATGGAAGAGACGCAGAATTTACGTGGAAACCCTCCAATATAGAGAGAAAAAACCACGGGGCGAGAGAGAAGTAAATGCAATATGAAAAATATGGAGATACAAATGATTTTACATCCACACAAAAATACACTCAAGATAACACCTCACTACACTCAATGAATATGGTAAGAGTGTGTATATATATGAAAAGGTGGTATATGAAGAGAGTGAATAGTTTAGAGAAATGCTCTTGGAGGATTTCTCTCTTGGATGAATTTCACTTGATTGGATGTTCTTAATTTGCTCCAAGCAAGGTTGCCTTATATAGAGGTGTATCTCCATGTGAACAAACTTCTAAGTCTTCCTTCCATTGTTGAAGATGTGCCATAGTCCAAGTTAGCTCACCAACATTGCCAACCAACAATGAATTTTCTTAGCCACCAAAAGACTAGTATAAACCATGAAAAACATGTTTCTTAGCCACCAAAAGACTAGTAGTGTGAACCAACATCGAAGCCACCCAATATAGACTTGAAGTGTGAATCTTAGAATTCTAAGGCAATTTTAACAATTGTCTTTACATTTCTTTACAGAAATTAATATTTTATTATGTATTTAATCGTGTGTATTCTTAATTTAATCTTAACAACTAGTGCATGCAGTTTTGAAGAGTTTATAAAAACTAAAAAAATTTTGGAAGAATCACAAAGCTCTAGTTCAGGTGTGTAACCATCTCAAATATAATTTATTTGACAAGGTTTATCATCAATTTGGTCTTTTTAAAAAAAAAACGAAAAAAAAAAACAAATAAGCTGTGAATAATTGTTATGGGTTATAATAAATTTTGGCGTATGTATATTCTTGTTTTGATTATTTTTTTTTCTAATTTTATTATTGACCTGCTTATTATCAAACAATTTCAAAATAGCCTTTTTTTTTTTTTTTATCCCTTGATAGATGGCATTATTAACAAATAATATTGGGTAAGGATTAGGAGTTGGATTAGGGATGGATGTGATATGGGTATTTTAGGATACTCGCTCTGCTTCGATCTATTTAAAGAGAACATGAATAATTATAAATGGGTTCGTTATATTAAATAGGTTCGGTAGTGCATATTCACAAATACCCTACTCATTATTAGTAAACAATATATTTTAAATAAATTCGGATTTGGATAGTTTAAGATTCGCTGGATACAAGATAAACTACATGAAACTATGGTATAATCGAGAGGTCTGATCGCTATCGGATCATATATATAATCAGGAGGTGTAATCCCCCTCAGATCATATGGGGATATGAATACAGATAACTTAAAATTCGCTGGATAGAAGATAAACTATATTGAGATTATGATATAATCAGGAGGTGTAATATTATAGTGTTTATGAAAAGTTAGAATTGCATCTCAATAAGTTTACAATTGAGAAAGAGAATTTGTATATAGTACTATTTTTCTAATTTCTATTGCAAATATCAATTTCAAAATTTTAATGTTTTTATTTTAATAATAGATTATGATAAAGAAAATTAGATTTCAAAACAAGTAATAACATTGTATCATATAAAAAATTAATTCACGAGTAAAATCAACGAGGACAACAAGTGCAATGCATGTTAAAAAAACTAGTTTATATACAAATGGAAATGGGTAGACGGAATATTCAAATTGCCAAAAACACCCCATTAAATTTATGGATTGATAAAAATATCATTAAAAATTTTAATTTGATTGGTTAAAAAATAAAGATAATTTAATTTTGGTTGCTCATATTAATTTTTTATTTAATTTAAATTCTATTGGATAAAATATAAAATTATATTATATATTATATAAGACATAATAAATATGGTAAGAATATACCAACAAGATATTGGTTGAAGTGGTAAGCAATTTTCATTCCTGCAAGGGTCAAAATACAACTTTAAACCTAGGAAAGCTGATTATAAAAAAAATATAGTAAGAATGTAATATATTTAAGGATTTTAATTTTATCGGTCAAATAAATAAAAGTAATTTAATTTTTGATTAGTATATTGATTTCCTATTTATATTTCAATCTAAATTTTATTGGATAAACTAAGAAATTATATTATATACTTATTACGACCCAAAACTATGGGCTAGAGCGGGATTAAGGCTCAGGTAAGCTTAAGGCCCCTGAGGCCCATGATAAGCCTAAACAAAACAATTCAATTATATTAAACGGATCCTAGGAACAGTAAGTCCATATTACTTTATCTATGAGTTTCATAATCACATTACATCCTGACCTAATTTCAACATCTAAAATAAATCATAGATCGACCCTATATATATAATTCACAATATCCATAATATGGGTTAACTGGTTCATACACACTCTTACATGAACGATCAAAATATCCACAAGTCCATCGATTAGAACGCTTATAATAGTATTATCTAATAAGAGTTATATAAATCTCCTAACTGCGGAGTTCAATAATAAGTAGATGTAGTTACATTCTTATACATAAAGCTGCAGAAATTAAAAAGCAACAAATACTAGAAATTACTTTTCTAGCTCTATGATGAAGGATGCAGAGCTTAGCTAGAATCTACCTCCTGGAAAAATTAAATAAAAGATAAATGAGTTTTGTAACTCAATGAATAATAATAAATGATGTGTAACACAAGCATTCAAGCGAAATGGTTTCTAAAATGAACAACGAACCAATCAAGCACATGAACCCTTTCCATGAAGCTGAACTCGTTAATCGAGCTGCACAGAGGGGGATTGGAAGTGCAGTTACTGCACGCTCTTGATTTGAATGGTGGAGGGGTGAGGATTGAAATAGTTGTTTTTCATGGAAAATTACATGCGGAAGATTTTTTAGATTGGGAAGCTAGTCTAGAGAATTATTTCGAATGGAAACCCATGGCTAAAAATTGAAAGGTGTTATTTGTAAAGCTTAAATTAAAAGGTGCTGCACTTCAATGGTGGAAGAGAGTTGAAGAGCAATGTACACGATAAGGCAGGCTCAAAATTAGCACTTGGGAGCACATGAAGACTAAGCTACGCAAGCAGTTTTTACCTGCTGAATATACGATGGAATTGTGTGAAAAATTCCATTTGTTTCAAGCAAAATAACATGTCCGTTGAGGAGTACACTGTTGAATTTAATAATTTATCAATTCGAGTTGGCTTAACTAAAAGTAACGAGCAAATTACTTCTCGCTATCTAACTAGTTTAAATCAGTCTATTAGAGATGAGATGGGAGTAATTCGTTTATACAATATTGAGGATGCTCGACAATATGCTTTAATGGCTGAAAAGACAGTTCTCCATTACGGTGTTAGAAGACCTACATAAAGAACCAATGGGCAAAGCAACATAAGAGCTAGACATGGGCATCAAACAAGCCAATTAAATTGGAAAGGGACTGCTGCAGGAAACAAAAATAATGGAGGTGCGATTGATACTGAAAAAAGCGAAAAAGGAAAAAGAATTCTACCTTATGGTGTACAAAATAATGTTGGCTCATCTGCGACTAAAGTAGGCAGCAATTCTTAGGTTCGATGCTTTACCCGTGGAGAGAAATGACATGTTTCGTTCGGTTGTCCACAAAAGAGGATGAATCTAGTGGAGTTTGAGGAAGAATAAGATCTAGTTTTTATGAATATAGTGAGGCAATAGAAGAAATTGACATCCATCCTGCTCAAGGTGAGTCTTTTGTGGTGCAAAGGATAATGACTACAATAACCAAAGACATAAAGAAAGATTGGAGGAGGCGTAGTATTTTTTGTACGCGTGTTGTTTGTGAAGGGAAGGTTTGTGATCTTGTTATTAATGGAGGAGGCATGGAAAATATCATATCTAACGATGCAGTAGACAAATTGAAGCTTCCTACAACAAAACACCCTTACTCATAAAAAGTGTGTTGGTTAAAGAAGGAGTATGAGATACCAGTAACTTCTCAATATTTGGTGAAATTCACTATGGGAGTAAATTGGAAGATGAAGCCTTATGTGATGTTGTGCCAATGGATGTTGGGCATATTCTCGTTGGAAAACCTTGGCTATTTGATCATGAAATGGATCATAAAACAAGGCCTAATACTTATTCTTTCTACAAGGATAACAAGAGATACACTTTGTATCCTCTTAAGGAAGAAACAAATAAATTGACAGATAAAGAGCTATACAACTAGTAAAGAGAATATGTATTTGTGCATCAAAAAGTTTGAGGTTGAATGTTGTGAGAATGGAGTTATCTATGTTTTATTAAACAAAATGGCAGAGGGTAATCAGGTTGGGGATTCAGCTCCATATCCTGCTGAAATCCAACAACTATTGAAGGAATATGAAGAATTGGTCAATAAGGATGTGCCAAGAAGCTTACCACCTTTAAGAAGCATTCAACATGCTATTGATTTAGTACTCAGGGCATCTTTACCGAATTTGCCTGCCTATAGAATACCTCCTATGTAGCAAGCTGAGATAGAAAGACAGGTCAAAGAGTTATTAGAGAAGGGTTTGGTCCGTGAAGCAAGTGTCCTTATGCCTGCCTAGCTTTTTTAACTCCAAAGAAAGACAAATCTTGGAGAATGTGTGTGGACAGTTGTGCTATAAATAAAAATTACGGTCTAATATCGCTTTCCTATTCCACGTTTGGAAGATATGCTTGATCAACTTCCTTGTTCGAAGGTGTTTTCTAAGATTGATTTAAAGAGTGGATATCACCAAATTAGAATAAGGTGCAGAGATGAATGGAAAACAACTTTTAAGATACCAAATGGGTTATTTGAATGGTTAGTGATGTCATTTGGCCTTTCTAATGCGCCAAGCACATTCATGAGGGTTATGACGGATGTACTCAAGCCTTTCTTAAATTATTTTATAGTGGTATATTTTGATGACATCTTAATTTATAGCAGCACTAAGGAAGAGCATTTGGTACATTTGCGTCAAGTGTTAGCTTCAAAAGGAACAACTGTATATAAACTTAAAAAAATGCAATTTTCTACAGCTAGAAGTGGCATTTCTAGAGTTCATTGTGGCAGCTGAAGGTCTAAAACTAGATCCGAAAAAGGTTCGTGCAATTACTGAATGGCTAGCACCTCAATCCATCAAAGAAGTTCGAAGTTTTCATGGGCTGGCATCTTTTTATAGGAGATTTATTCGAAATATCAATTTTATTATAAGCCCTATAAATGAATCTTTGAGAAAAGGTAAATCTGGGTGGACAAATGCTGCACAAAAAGCCTTTGAACTAGTAAAAACTTTAATGATTGAAGCACTCATTCTTGCACTACCAGATTTTGAGAAGTTATTTGTTGTTGAGTGTGATGCTTCGCATGTAGGAATTGGAGCAGTTCTTAGCCAAGATGGAAAGCCTTTAGAATTTTTTAGGAAACATTATTCAACTTATGACTTAGAGTTCTATGCATTGGTAAGAGCTATTCATCATTAGCAGCACTACTTAGCTTATCGTGAGTTTGTAGTATTTTTTTATCATCAAGCTTTGAGATATTTACAATCATAGAAAAAGCTTAACGATCGTCATGTTAAGTGGAGTTCTTTCCTTGATGAATTTAATTTCTCACTGAAAAATACAAGTCCCGACAGTCCAATATTGTCGTTGATGGTTTAAGTAGGCGATCTTTACTTTTATCAATTATGAGTACTCAAATTCGAGGAATTAAAAGACCAGTAGAGTTTTGATCCTTGTTTTAGCAAGGTAATAGCTGAATTGCAGTAGTCTTCGCAAGCTAAAAAATTGCCCTGCTGGTTACACAAAGGCTCTTCGTTCAAAGGTAACCAGTTATGCATTCCAGAAGGGTCTTTAAGGGAGCAAATTATTAGAGAACTTCATGGGAATGGTTTGGGAGGACATTTTGGTCGTGATAAAACTTTTGCAATGGTAGCTGACCGCTATTATTGGCCAAAGATGCAAAGTGATATGGAGAAATTGGTGAAAAGATGTTTAGCTTGTTCGTTTGGCAAAGGAAGTATTCAAAACACAGGTTTGTGTACTCCTCTACCTGAACCAGATGCACCATGGATTCATTTGAGTATGGATTTTGTTTTGGGACTTCCAAAGACAACAAGAGGACTTGATTCTATCTTTATTGTGGTAGATCGCTTCTCAAACATGGCACACTTTATTCTATGTTCCAAAACCGCAGGTGCCACTCGTATTGTTGAATTCTTTCGAGAGGTTGTGACGTTACATGGTGTTCCAACTTCTATTGCTTCTGACAGAGATGTAAAATTTCTGGGGCACTTTTGGAGTACTTTATGGAGAAAGTTTGGGACAGAAATGAAATATTCAAGTACATGCCATCCCCAATTGATGGTCAAACAAAAGTTATAAATCGTAGTCTGGGAAATCTTTTAAAATGTCTTATTGGGAACATCACAAAGACATGAGATCTAGTCATACCTCAAGCTGAATTTGCCTACAATAATTCTACCAATTGAAGTATAAAGAAAACACCTTTTGAGGCTGCCTATGGGCTGAAACCTCAACATGTGCTTGATTTGGTGCTTTTGCTAGAAGAAGCTAGAATAAGTGAAAAAGGAGAAATTTTTGCTGATCACATTCGAAAGATTCATGAAGAGGCAAAGGCTGCCCTAAAAGACAGTAATGCAGCATATTCTTTTGCTGCCAATCAACATCGTCGCAAGCAGGAATTTGAAGAAGGTGATCTAGTGCTTGTGCATTTGCGGTGAGAACAATTTCCTAAAGGTACTTATCATGAGTTGAAATCTAGGAAGTTTGGACCATGTAAAGTATTAAGGAAAATTAGCTCAAATGCCTACTTAATTGAGCTGCCACCTGAGTTGCAAATTAGTCTTGTCTTCAATACTTCAGACTTGTATCCATTTCATGGATTTGATGGTGCTCCACCTTCTATCAAAGATCAAATGCAGTAGCTGCCAGTTGCAAAAGCTGATAATGCTGAAGATGTGTTAGATGTCAAGGAAGTTCAACATAGGTGAGGCAACCCGTATAGAAGATTCTTGGTAAAGTGGCTCGGTAAACCAGCAACTGAGCACATGGATTCTTGAACAAGAGCTTAAACGAGTTAATCCAAACATATATGAAGAATATATCAAGACTTACTCATTAAAGTTGAGTTTCTTTTTAGACCCAAGGAGAATGATACAGGAGCATCTAGGAAATTTTTTATGGTTTCCTTGTTTATCTAGGATTCCTAATTAAATAAGAAATTATTAATTAAGAATAGAATTCAGTTTTCTTTCTTTATTTAGGATTTGTTTTCAATCTAGAAGTATTATCTAATTAGGATTACTTTTAATCTAGGATTAGGATTTGTCCTAACTAGTATAAATAGGACAACAGTTATCGGATTATGTATTCTATGATTTTTATTTCAATTTAGAATTTTAATTCTACGGTTTTCTTTAAAACCAATCTTATTCCAACTGCAATCAACCTATTCTAAGCCTAATTGTTGAGAGTTAATTGCCCTATATTTTTCCCCTGCGTTACGGTGGATCATCTAGCTGACCTCAATTCTTAAGGTTTAGCTGAGCTAAGAAAGTCAGTGACAGAATAACCATTTACTGAATTCTAAATAGACTAGGCAACTTAGTCACCTAGCTTATCATGGAAAATTCCAAGTGGATTAAAAATGAATTGACGGCTTTAAGGAGTACATGTTATTCTATCATTGGAATTTTCAAATAAATTGAGAATAAATTGGTTGCTTTAAGGATTTCATGCTAGCTAAATATTGTTACATAAAATGGAAAACTGTTAGATCTAATTCCTCCAATGAATTTTAGGACTTTGTCAAGGATAAAGCATAGAAGGCTTTTGGGAGGAAGAAATGTCTCTTAGCTTTAAAGATAGGTTGCTCAATTCGCTGAATTTTGATCTAGTAGGAAGCACTTGTTGAATGTATGGTTTGTCTTGGGCTCTAGTTCTAATGGAGAACTTTGTTTGAGAGAATGAAATGTGCCTTAATATTCCATGGTATCCATAAAATCAAGTGGAAATTATTATTTTGACATTTCGAGTATACTATAAAAGAAATAATATCTTTTCAATAGAAAAGAACTTGAATATTTTCTATTTGTAGTTTTAATAAGACAAGAATTATAAATTAAAACACACAGATACAAACACAAGTTCCAGCAGACACAAACAATCAACTACTGTTACAAAGGTTAGTAATAGTCCCTTTACAACAGAAATGAGTTCCTCATTTTTATTTGATCACAGCATTAATTAGATAAATTTTAATCATTACTTTCTTTGTCCAATTAAAAAAAAAAGGGTCAAAAATTTCAAGAGGGAAAGACCATAGCAAAAGCAAAGTAGTTCCTTAATTCATTAGATTTTTCATCTTCCATAGACTCAGCCTCAAACTGCCTAGTACATTCATCTGACGTTGAGCAAAGAGGAAAGCTATTTGACAATATTCTCTTTGAAGCAGCAGGAGAAACCTGTAAAATGATTCGAACAATAAATTCAGCCAAAAAGTAATTAAAAAAAGAAATGATAATAACAACTGACCTATGTTAAGAATCTTTATCAAGTATCAATTGCTATAATGATGGCACAAAGACAAAATAGTTGAAAGAAGAAATGAAAGTTAGTCAATGTTAACGAGAGTAAAGCAAAAAATAATCAAGCCAAACACTAGGTGCATGCATTATTATTGTCAAACGAAAGATTAAATAAACGTAGCTCAACATCCATACAAGAATACTTTACATAAATATCATTGTTCCAAAAGTGGAAGTTGCTATCATCAACATGTTAGTGTGAACCCCTCTTCCCCGAATGCCAAATGCACGTGGTGCATATGACTAAAGGCAGAAATGCACGTGAACGTATGAGTCGCCACCTTGTTTAATTATTTTAGGGTAAACTAGGAAAAACCCTAAGTTGACTCCATTTTAATTAACCTAATTATTAGATTAATTATCCCAATGTTTAAGGCACAATCTACGAACCCGAGATGGATCCCGAGACCATGTCATGCTGATGAACTAACTGATGGATGAAATGCTTTGCAGGGTGAATGGATGCAATTGGACCAAAAAAGAAGTGTTTTGATGATTTCGACTTGCCGCTCGGGGTTAAATCCCGAACGTGCCTACGTACTCTCGTTTGAATGAGAGATCAAAGTCTACGTAGTTCGATAGGCCTTTTTTAAAGGGCTTTGAATGGGTATGCTTAATGCATGGGTGTGTGTATGCTTTGTGCATTTTGTTTAGGCATTTTGCCAAAAAGGTTGATTGATTTGTTGAGGCGTTTGTTGCCAAAAGGAAGTGTTTGATTGGGCTTATTGTTGCCAAAAAGAAGTGTTTGATTGGGCTTATTGTTGCCAAAAAGATGATGTTTGGCTTTTTATTGCCAAAAAATGGATTAAGGCTTTTAGCCAAAGAGTTTTGTGATTTAGACAATTTGTTTGCCAAAAGATTGGTTATTTAAAGGCTTTTAGCCAAAATGTGTTGATTTGAAGGCTTTTAGCCAAAAGTGTTGATTTAGGCAATTTATTTGCCAAAAGGTTGGTTAGGCGATTGTCGCCAAAATGATTGTTTGAAGGCTTTTAGCCAAAAGATTGATTAATTTCAAGGCATTTTGCCAAAGCTTTCGATTTAATTTGAGTGATTTGTCGCTAAAAAGTGGTTAATCTAATTTATAGGCAATTTGTTTGCCAAAAATTGATTGAACCGTAGGCAATTTGTTGCCAAAATGTGATTGATTCGATTGTAGGCAATTTGTTGCCAAAACGTGATTGATTAAGGCCTTTTAGCCACAATTATTGATTAATTGGACTTAAGCCGGACTGTTTGAAATGAAGGCAATTAACCGTAGTTATTACTTAACTTGGTCTTTTTCGCTGATATTGTCGGATTTTGGCATGAATATCACGATTATTGATTAACCGGGCATCTTAGCCTGAACTTAATTAATTGAGGCAATTTATTTGCCAAATTCATGACGTGAATGCATTTCTGCAGTTGTAGAATTTAGGAATAGAAGAGAAATATGCATGAAGTGCTAAAATTAAATAGACAGGGTTTAGTTATTACCTGAGTCAGTCGTCGGCCACTTCTTAGCTCCAGATTAAGCTTCTCGTTAGGGGAATATTAATTAATTCAATTTTTAGTGACCAATTAACAAAGCAAGAAAACAATAAAGCTAAATAAAAAAAAATGCAGAAAAGCAGCAAAGAATTGCAAGGAGCGTAGGGGAGAAGGAGCATCCGTCAACACAGACTGAGTGAGTAAAAAAGTTGAAGTCGGGGCCAATTTATAGGCAAAATCGGACTGTTTCGGCGGCCCGGGCCGCCGAGTCGGGCGGCTTGAGCCGCCGTGACCGGCGGCCGCAGCCGCTGTCGCCGGCGGCCTGAGCCGCCGGGTCGGGCTGCTTGAGCCGCTGTCGCCGGCGGCGGACTTTCTAGTTTTTCGTTCCGGAGGCTTTTTCGGGAGTTTCGGACCTCCAAAAATTATTCCGGGACCAGTTCCGCGATCCTCACGACGTCTCGGACGTTTCAAGTACCATATTGGCATACTTCCGATGAACTTTCCAAATGGCCTCCGGCCCGGCCGAACTGTTTGCAGTCCGGGAAAACTGGCTCTTTGAGCTTCAAAATTTGGGTATTCACAGTCAGTTAGCATCAAAAATTTCAATGGGAAGGTACCACATGCAAAGGAATATATAAAATGAATGCAAATGCTGTTGGGCCCTTTCAATAAAGTAAGAGAAAATTAACGCAGCAGAAAAGTAAAATGTGACACACAGAGATTTACGTGGTTCACCCTCAACTGTTTAGAACCCTCAACTGTTTAGAGCTACGTCCATAGGACCAACTCCGAATATTTCTTCCGCTATTAAAATAGTAGGCTTACAAAGAGAGTAATAAAAAAATAGTGGCACTCAAAGTGTTTCCCGAAACACCCAATAATAATTTTCTCACTATTTTTCTCTATCCCAATTTTAGGAAACCCTTCCTAAAACTAAACAACTCTCTAAATATGAGATTTTACTCTCTTGTTGGAGTCTCTTAATGAAGCAAACTACTCCTCTATTTATAGGAGAAGTTTGCATGTTTTTCCTTCCTTTTTTTTTATTTTATATTTTTTTATTTAAAGTGGACGGGCACACCACTTAAGCGGATGGGCACACTGCTTAAGAGATGGGTGCACCGCTTAAGTGGATGGGCACACATTTGTGGTAGATGTGTGTAACGTCCCATTTTTCTACTGAATCGAGTCGTTGCGACATCCTACTGAATCGAGTCGTTGCTTAGAGTCGAGTCGGGCTGATCCAAAACCCGATTCGAGCCATTAGAGTCCAGAGTGGGATAGAATGGGATGTAACTGAAATAAGGAAAAGAAGTGGACTTACTTGACGGAAACAAAAAGATCAAAGTATAAGGATTAGGACTTACTTGCACTAAAAGATAAAGCTTAGGTATTAAGTTGTAACCTATTGACACTTAAGGTACCATTTGGTAATTTTACACACAAAATAATTAATATTTTAGACCTACCCGTGAGTTCCATTTCATTTTCCTTTCTTCATCCTTATCTTCATCTCCTTCATCTACTTTACTCTTCCACCTTTTCTCCATCTTCTTCTTCTTTATCTCCATTAATGGGAGTTAAGCATTAATTCAACTTCTATTCTATCCAAGTAAGTAAACCTTCTTGAATTTCATAATTGCATCATTTGGTGATATTTTTAGAGTATTCATAAGAATTCTTATTTATAGGTGAAGTGAGCTCAAAGGTAAAAGGAAGCTAAGAAGAAGTTTCCAAGCTTGTTAAGTGAAGGTTTGCTCTCTCTTTGAGTTTGTTTTCGCCGAAAATCCCCCCGAAGGACCTGAAAACATCCTTTTTGTGATTTTTGATGAAATGTGTTTATTTTTTATGCGGTGCCGATAAATCGGTCTTATAAACAATTTTGAGTCGCCACCCATTGTTTAGGCAATGGGACCATTTTTATAAAAATGACTTCTTTTTAAACCCAATTTTGTTTTAAGGCCAAATTATTTTAAAAAGACTAGTCAGGCGCACCAATGCGATTCTGGGTAAGGGAATTGGGTACGCCGGCTCGTTGGAAGCCGACGCCCGGAAAACCGGCCTCTATTATTAACCTATGATTTCTAATTTATTTTAGTTAAAAAAGCCAAATTATTTATTTACTTAAACCCAACCCAAATAAATCGGACTGAGTTCCTATTTAGAAAATTGTTTAATCGTCCCAAACAAATCTAATTATCACATAGCAATTATTCAAATTAAAGCAATTAAATCAAAGCAATTAAACCAAATAAATAAAAGACCCGCTCTTGCCTTATGGTTCAAGGCGGGCGACAAACCGAATCAAAGATATTAAATGAAATAAATAAATGACCCGCTCTTGCCTTATGGTTAAAGGCGGGTAACAAACCGGATCCAAAAAATATATATACAGATTGAATGAAAAATTAAATCCATAAACCAATAAAAATTCATACAAATAATAAAATAATAAAATTCATACAAATAAATATTTTAAGCTCAATTAAATTATAATCTGTTCATAGTTGGGCATTCTCAGATTTATTGAAGAAATTAAACTTTATTTTTGTACAAAATTTATATTTTTTTTATTATTATTTCTGGAAAATTTGATGAATAGTACTGTTCATCGATGAACAAACAGTTACTGTTCATCGATCATTTCTGGGAAAAATAATGAATAGTACGTGTATAGTGCATGAATAGTGTGTGAACAGTATTAATTTCTGGAAAAATTAAGAACATTCACTGTTCATCGATGAACAAACAGTTACTGTTCATCGATCGATTATGGAAAAATTATAAAATAGATATTGTTCATTGAACAAACAGTTACTGTTCATCGATTATTTCTGGGAATATTGATGAACAGTTACTGTTCATCGATGAACATTTATGTGATTTTTGCCCAGAATCCATTTTTAAGTATTTTTTTTTACATTATTTCTTGTTCAAATGTAATTTAAGGACACATAAAATGGCCAAATATGAACAGAATATAATTTAAAGAAGCTTAAAATATTAAAATCACAAGAATATGTAAAAACACAAAAATATGTAAAGAAAAAATACAAAAATGTTAAGAAAATTACCTGATCCTCAGATTGAGGATTGTAAATGGATCAAGATCTCCAGAAGCTTTTTTCCAAGGATTGATATATTTTTTATCTTTTGATTTTTTTTCTTTTTATGATTTAAATCACCTAAAATTAATATCTAACACCAATTTCTCTTCAAATCAATTCATAAGAATTTTTTGGAGAGAAATTGAGCAACACAGTATATTGTTTAGGGTTTTTTGCCGTTTGTGGAGTTGTGAAAAATTGTGTGTCTTGTTGTGTAGAGAAAGAGATGAATTTATAGAGCTAGGTTATACTGTAGCAAACAGTTACTGTAGCACACGGCTACTGTAGCATACGGCTACTGTAGCACACCTTAGCTACTGTAGCACGCGTCTTTCTCTCTTTTTTTTTTTTTTTTTTTAATTTTATTTTATTTAAATCCTTGGATTAAAAGGCTTCCAAATAGCATTAATCCATTTATCCTCGTGTCCTCATCGGATCAGGCGGGGCATAAAAAACACGCGTCAACAGTTTGCCCCCACACTTTATCATTAATTGTATAAACGATTAATGCTAAAGTGGTCCATTGACGCGCCTTCAGTCTGGCAATCATCCTCAAAGCTCGGTTTTATCGGTTTGAAAGATGTCGGGTTGATTTGATCACCTGGTCACCTTCTCAGCTCAGTTTGATCGGCTTTGTCGGCTCCCGTTGAACCTGTGAATGACTCCAAAGCTCGGTTTGATTGGCTTTGAAGACACCTCCGAGGCTCGGTTTGATCGGCCTGAAGGATTTGAATTTGAAAATCTGGTCACCTCCTCAGCTCGGTTTGATCGGGTTTGTCGGCTCCCGATGAATCTATGAATGACTCCAAAACTCGGTTTGATTGGTTTTGAAGACACCTCCTCAGCTCAGTTTGATTGGCTTTAGAGGATTTTGTCGAATTTGTGATCTCTCCAAAGCTCGGTTTGATTGGCTTTGAAGACACCTCCGAGGCTCGGTTTGATCGGCCTGAAGGCTCCAGTTTCAAGGTTCTGTTGAATTGACCTGAAAACATTTTCAAAAGAAAGAGTAATCTCTTCAGCTCGGCATAGTCGGCTTCAGAGAATGTTTGAAAAGAGACCAAAGCACGGCGTAGTCGGCTTGGTTGTTTACTTCCTCAGCTCGGCGTAGTCGGCTTCAGAGAGTTTGAAAAGAGACCAAAGCACGGCATAGTCGGCTTGGTTGTTTACTTCCTCAGCTCGGCGTAGTCGGCTTCAGAGAGTTTGAAAACAGACAAAAGCACGGCATAGTCGGCTTTGTTGTTCACCTCTTTAGCTCGGTGTAGTCGGCTACAGGGGATTTTGAAAAGAATCCAAAGCACGGTTTGATCGGCTTTGTTGTCCACCTCCTCAGCTCAGTTTGATCAGCTAGGGAGGATTTTGTTGTTGAAAAGACCTGAAGGCTCCAGTCGGACTACTTTAGCGTTCTAAGCATTGGCAGTCATCTGGCCACGTTCAAGGGTTCTGTCGAGAAGAGCAATTTCTCCTCAGCTCAGTTTAATCGGCTTCGGAGTTTTTAGTATGGAGAATGTCTTGATCAGCTTCGCAATACACCATTATTGATCAAGAAAGGGACCCAGCTTCGCAATACATCATCACTGCTTGGTGGGACCTAACGGCTTTGAGAGACCATCACTGGTTGGTCATTGAGATTGTCCTGATCAGCTTCGCAATACATCATCACTAATTAGGAAAGGGATTGACTCGATCAACTTCGCAATACATCATCATTGACCGGGAGGAGAAAACCCAAACAGCTTCGCAATACATCATCACTCTTCGGAGGTTGAAATTGTTCTGATTAGCTTCGCAACACAACATCACTAATCAGGAAAGGGATTAACTCGATCAACTTCGCAATACATCATCATTGATCGGGATGAGAAAATCCAAACAGTTTCGCAATACATCATCACTGTTCGGTGGTTGAAATTGTTCTGATTAGCTTCGCAACACAACATCACTAATCAGGAAAAGGATTGACTCGATCAACTTCGCAATACATCATCATTGACCGGGAGGAGAAAACCCAAACAGCTTCGCAATACATCATCACTGTTTGGTGGGACCTAACGGCTTTGAGAGACCATCACTGGTTGGTCATTGAGATTGTCCTGATTAGCTTCGCAATACATCATCACTAATCAGGAAAAGGATTGACTCGATCAGCTTCGCAATACATCATCACTAATCGAGAAAAGAACCCAAACAGCTTCGCAATACATCATCACTGCTTGGTGGGACCTAACGGCTTCGAGAAATCATCACCGGTTGGTCATTGAGATTGTCCTGATTAGCTTCGCAATACATCATCACTAATCAGGAAAAGGATTGACTCGATCAGCTTCGCAATACATCATCATTGACCGGGAGGAGAAAACCCAAACAGCTTCGCAATACATCATCACTCTTCGGAGGTTGAAATTGTTCTGATTAGCTTCGCAACACAACATCACTAATCAGGAAAGGGATTAACTCGATCAACTTCGCAATACATCATCATTGATCGGGATGAGAAAATCCAAACAGTTTCGCAATACATCATCACTGTTCGGTGGTTGAAATTGTTCTGATTAGCTTCGCAACACAACATCACTAATCAGGAAAAGGATTGACTCGATCAACTTCGCAATACATCATCATTGACCGGGAGGAGAAAACCCAAACAGCTTCGCAATACATCATCACTGTTTGGTGGGACCTAACGGCTTTGAGAGACCATCACTGGTTGGTCATTGAGATTGTCCTGATTAGCTTCGCAATACATCATCACTAATCAGGAAAAGGATTGACTCGATCAGCTTCGCAATACATCATCACTAATCGAGAAAAGAACCCAAACAGCTTCGCAATACATCATCACTGCTTGGTGGGACCTAACGGCTTCGAGAAATCATCACCGGTTGGTCATTGAGATTGTCCTGATTAGCTTCGCAATACATCATCACTAATCAGGAAAAGGATTGACTCGATCAGCTTCGCAATACATCATCATTGACCGGGAGGAGAAAACCCAAACAGCTTCGCAATACATCATCACTAATTGAGAAAAGAACCCAAACAGCTTCGCAATACATCATCACTGCTTGGTGGGACCTAACGGCTTCGAGAAATCATCACCGGTTGGTCATTGAGATTGTCCTAATTAGCTTCGCAATACATCATCACTAATCAGGAAAGGTATTGACTCGATCAGCTTCGCAATACATCATCACTAATCGAGATTTTGGTTGCCCTGGTCAACTTCGCAATACACCATCATTGACCGGGAAGAGAGTCCAAACAGCTTCGCAATACATCATCACTGTTCGGTCACTGAAATTGTCCTGATTAGCTTCGCAATACACCATCACTAATCAGGATTTGAGTCAACTTCGAAATACACCATCATTGACTCGATCAAGGATTGACTCGATCCACTTCGCAATACATCATCACGAACCGAGAAAAGGATCCAAACAGCTTCGTAATACTCCATCACTGCTTGACCTGAAAACATTTTCAAAAGAAAAGAGCAATTTCTGTGTACAAATAGATCTTGCCTTTGTTAAATGTTGGAGCATCACATGCCCCATGCATTAGAAATCATAAACTTTGAAATTTGAAATTTTGCATCAGGACAAAAGATTTTATTTTTGCTTTATTTTTGCCCACCGAGACCAAAAATATTATCTTTTAAGTAAACCTTGAAAATTTTATTATTTTTTTATCCATTGCAAAGAAATTTTGAATTTTAGCAAAAATCGCCAAATTTTTCTAGTCACAAATTTTCAGGTATACTTTCCCTGATGCAGTGTTGGAAGAAAACTTACCTGCTAGAGGGTAATTTGGTAGATTTGGTGATTTTGCCCCTTGTGTGGCGAGCCGCACACCGACTCCAAATTGATTGATGATGATTTTTTTTTTTTTTTTTTAGGACTTTGCTTTATTCCGCTTTGTTAGGATGCCACTTGTCCATGTGCTGCTTTTTTTCTTTTTTTTTTTTTTGATTTTTTTTTTGATTTGCTTTGTTCCTACACAGAGAAAACAAAACCACAGAGACAAAAAGAGGCGTCCCACTCATTTGCAAGAATGGTCCACCTTGTTAATGCGGACATAAATGCACACCTACTTTATTCCAAAACGGATAAAAGGCAATAAAAATGAAAGCTAACCAAAGCCACAGAAATAAAGAGGAGGCATCCAACTCAACTGCGAGAGTGGTCCAGTTAATGCGGGCATAAATGCCCATCTACTGCAAGAGTGGTCCACCGCTTTATCCGGACGTCATTTGTCTATCTCTTTTTCTCCAGATGCGTCCACCGTTTTTCTCCCTTTTTTTTTTAAAATTTTTTATTACTTGACGCCTTGTGATGGCGAATCCGCATCTTATCACCACCGAAAGCATATGCAAGTCAGCTGGTAATGGGTATCCTTTTCAACCTAGTGGGGCCTTTTCCCTTCTATAACAAGGAGTTTCGTACTTCATTGTCTTCATTCCACAGCATTTGAAACAACTTTCTTCCATGGCTTTCAGAAATCAAGTTTCATCTTTTGTTCAATCCCTTCCGGATATCTTGTGGGAGATCTATCCCCTGAATCAATTGGCTTGGCTGAGGTACTTCAAAGATTTGAAGCCTGATACCAGTTTCTTATCCTGGCTAGTAGGGCATTTCAATCCCAATGCTATGGTTTTCCGTTTTGATGATTCTGAAGTGACGCCGACCTACGAGGAGATGTGCGTCATAATGGGTCACCACCCTGTACAAGATGAAACTCCAGCTTTGCCCCCAGGTCCCAGATATGATCCGGCTGAGATTGCGGCTCTATGCCCGATTTACCTTCCTGACGGAATAGATCCGAATCGAGGCCTTTCCTTAGAGCCTTTTCTGAATAGAGTGTTGTCCATGGATGCGGACCATTCTTGGGTTTGGGCTTGTTGTTTCCTGTTGTTGAATGTGTATGCCATGAAGAATCGCCAACCCGGAATTGGAGACTTTCGACTGCTGACTGTTGTCCATGACATGCAGGTGTACCGTTGCACCGTCTTCGTGATGATCATGGGAGAGACCATGTGCTGGGTCAGGGATATTGCCCTTCACGTTACTAATTTCAACATTCACCATCGGGGTTGCCCGATGTTACTGCAAGCCTGGGCCTTAGATAAACTAAGCCTGATTCCTCCAGTCCCGGCACGTTCCATTCCAACATATGGTCCTGCTAATTTTCGGCCTCGTTCCCGAGGACAGTTTGACTTTGGAGATAACCCCGTGATTCGGTGGACTTGTCCTTGGTGGAGGATTAGACTGGTCACTGCTGGGAGCATGAACCTCCGTTATGTGCTGTATGCCAGTCTCGACCGTTCCATGGCCTACTTCCCAGATAGGATCAACCGCCAGTATGGTGTCGTTCAGCGTGTTCCTCGAGCCCATAACTTCGAAAGTGGTCCCATGACGCCAAGTCTGTTGACCAATTTAGCTGACCGTTGGCGGAGCCGAAACACATGGTACATGGGTCAAGGGGTGATGCAGGACACTGTGACACCTGAGTATGTTGACTGGTTTCATTCTTAGCGATGGAACTAAGTCTTGGAGGGGTCAATGTTTGATGATCCAACCGCTGTGGTGACTGCTGCTGCTGCTCTTTTTTTTTGTATTTCGGAGGGACGTGAACTCCCAATTATTGTATCTCTCTTTTTTTTTTGTATTTCAATAAATCCGCTGGTCCTCTCTTGATTGAATCCTGTTTTCTGCATATAAGACAACAAAGAACAACAACAAATCGTTTCTTTTCGAAACTATTTGTTGGATTAGCACCTGCCCTCGGATTCAAGAAATGAAAGCACATTAAAATGGATTAATTAATTAAGGACAAAAATTTACATTTTTTATTACCTGCAATATTCACAAAGAGAGAAAATATGCAACTCCCTCATGTATAAAAACATTTTATTTTTGTTTTGTTTTGGAATTGTATTCCTATAATCACTTTAAAACAAAGACAACATGAGCAAACGTAAAATGTATAAAACAACATGCAATAATGCAAATCATATGAAAATAACAGAATAACATTTGCCAGTTTTGCGAGGCCATCAATTTCTCCACACTTAGCTCTTTGCTTGTCCTTAAGCAAAAACATTTTTTTTTTTTCTGAATCCATGTTGATCATGTTTATTTTTTTACTCGTTGATTTAGACTTCTTAGGTAATCTACCAAAGATAAGAGATTGAAGTGTTTATGAACCAAGTAGTATAAATGAATGACATTCAAAATTGTCAATATGGCTATACAAAATCTAGTCATTCAAAATGTGAGATAAGCAATCCTCCTACCTTAAAATGCAAAATAGGAAGTACTTAGGACAATTCTAGCACAGATGTATTGTTTCTTATCTCAAGGTATTTTTAGATAACCTATTTCTTTTTCACAAAGTGGTTGCATTTTATGCTCTATACCACATTTTCCCTTTTTTTTTTCTTCTCTCTTTTTTTTTTTTTTTTTTTTTTTTTTTTTTTTTTTTTTTTTTAGAGAGATGTGGGAATGTAAATAATAAGTGGTCGCATTTTATGCTCCGTACCACTTTGTTTTAGAACCGATTTCCATTATTCCCTCTATCGTTTTTTTTGTTTTTCTCTTAAAATACCCTCATCCTTTATTGACTCGAAACATACAAGTATTATGGCTTTAGTTTCCCTTTCCTTCCTATTCTTTATTTAAGTTAGGATTCATGCTTCTCTAAAGTCAAAGATAAATTAAAGATTAATATTTGCAAAGAAATATTTTATATGTCATATCTTAATAACTAAGTTCATAAAAGCATTTAAATCTCTTAATCATGGTATATTATTCAAGACTTCTATCTCAACAAGCAAAATACGAACCAATCAACATGTAGAGACTAAAACATTGAACTAAGGCAAAGAAGTTGACCCTTTTTTTTTTCGTCAAAGTTTTTTTTTTTTTTTTATTATTTTTTGTCAATCGATTTTTTTTATAAGTGAAATGAAATGAAAATATAGTTCTCTTCCACACTTGAAAGACACAATGTCTTCATCGTGGGAGAATACACGCATAAAATACAAAATGCACATGCATAAAACACACAAGAAATTAAAAAGAAATGAAAAACAAAGGACAGAAAATCCCTAGGCCTCCCGAACCTGAAGGTGACAGAGTAAAAAAGATTTTTTTTTATTTATTTTTTTTTATTATTATTTTTTTGGAAATATCTCATCCACTTCCATTCCATGCATGCTTGGTTTGCCTGGATCGTGTGCAGTTGTTGTCCCATGTCAAAAACTGTGATCTGCAAATTCTCCTGTGTTTGCTGTAAGGCATCTACTTCTCTTGTTTGAGAAGACGATGTGAATGGTGCTTTGCCTTTTTTCTGTCTTTGCACTTATATGCATGAAGAATATAGGCACATGGATGAGAAATGCAAATCTAATGTGCTAATGATCAGTATGCAAATAAGATCTTGTTTTATTATGATTGGACCTAAAATTCAACATGAATAACATAGCAATTATTTACTTTGCACTAAAACATTTATGGCATTATCTGTCGTCGACCATTCCTTTTGAATTTTACAGTCGGCTATTTTCTCTCAAGTCCCTAATTTTTGCCTTGGAATGAAAGAATTTCCAAGCGGAAATTTTTTTTTTTTTTTGTGTCGTTACTTTTTGCCTTGGAACAAATGGTCCCAAGCAGGATCTTATTTTGATTAATTACAATTTTTTTTGCAATCTCACGCTTATTTTCAAATAATGCGGGATATGTGAAAATTCAAAGGAATCTCAACCCCCCTTATAGCTCTCTTTTTTTTTTTGGGTATCAATTCACTATAAACGATTGCATTATGTTATTCAAAACGAATTTGAGGTCCCAGTCTCAAAATCAAGATCAAACATCCGTACCAAAACTTGGCTCTTATTAATGTATGGCTGAAACAAAAAATATTAAATGACGCATGAATGACACAACATATGTACAGTTTATATCATACAGGGGAACGGGAGTTGGGAAATGCATGCCTTCCAACCTTATTTCTCCCACACACGAATTCTGTTGGTATAAATTCCGACATCTGTTTCCTAGGAATTGGTCTAATCTCGACAACCAACAGGGGGTTTTGAAATTGACGATATAAACTCTCGAAAATGAATGTGGCATAACAACAGCAAATAGAATCGGGTACACCTTAGGGGAAGTAACTAAGGTTTTTTCAACTATATGCATTGGCTTTAGTCTTATTGGGCTTAACAAAGTCTGGGTTCCACAAACAGGATTCGGGCTTTGTTGGGCCTACTCCTTTTGACGCACCTTTAAGGTACTAGGCTTGCGGTTGGTAGTAATGTTAATTCTCGGATGGATGCACCTAAATCGCATGGTTTAGGCTAGATCCACCGTCAAACTTAACATCAGTACCGAAGGGTAGCATGGGTAGAATGAGGTGAGAAGAGAGAAATGCGAATGAATGCAAAAATCCTAGAAAGAAAAGGAAAGCAATTAAACATATTCGGACGATTAAATAATTTTCCAACGGCTTTCTAACCAATTTTATTATTTTTTTTTTTTAGAAAACATAGGTTTTTAGAGTTAATTCCTAATCACAACCATCTAATTAAAAAATAATCGGGGACTAGTGGTTGTATCCCCAGCAGAGTCGCCAATCTGTTTTCGCCGAAAATCCCCCCGAAGGACCTGAAAACATCCTTTTTGTGATTTTTGATGAAATGTGTTTATTTTTTATGCGGTGCCGATAAATCGGTCTTATAAACAATTTTGAGTCGCCACCCATTGTTTAGGCAATGGGACCATTTTTATAAAAATGACTTCTTTTTAAACCCAATTTTGTTTTAAGGCCAAATTATTTTAAAAAGACTGGTCAGGCGCACCAATGCGATTCTGGGTAAGGGAATTGGGTACGCCGGCCCGTTGGAAGCCGACGCCCGGAAAATCGGCCTCTATTATTAACCTATGATTTCTAATTTATTTTAGTTAGAAAAGCCAAATTATTTATTTACTTAAACCCAACCCAAATAAATCGGACCGAGTTCCTATTTAGAAAATTGTTTAATCGTCCCAAACAAATCTAATTATCACATAGCAATTATTCAAATTAAAGCAATTAAATCAAAGCAATTAAACCAAATAAATAAAAGACCCGCTCTTGCCTTATGGTTCAAGGCGGGCGACAAACCGAATCAAAGATATTAAATGAAATAAATAAATGACCCGCTTTTGCCTTATGGTTAAAGGCGGGTAACAAACCGGGTCCAAAAAATATATATACAGATCGAATGAAAAATTAAATCCATAAACCAATAAAAATTCATACAAATAATAAAATAATAAAATTCATACAAATAAATATTTTAAGCTCAATTAAATTATAATCTGTTCATAGTTGGGCATTCTCAGATTTATTGAAGAAATTAAACTTTATTTTTGTACAAAATTTATATTTTTTTTATTATTATTTCTGGAAAATTTGATGAATAGTACTGTTCATCGATGAACAAAACAGTTACTGTTCATTGATCATTTCTGGGAAAAATAATGAATAGTACGTGTATAGTGCATGAATAGTATGTGAACAGTATTAATTTCTGGAAAAATTAAGAACATTCACTGTTCATCGATGAACAAACAGTTACTGTTCATCGATCGATTATGGAAAAATTAAAAAATAGATATTGTTCATTGAACAAACAGTTACTGTTCATCGATTATTTCTAGGAATATTGATAAACAGTTACTGTTCATCGATGAACATTTATGTGATTTTTGCCCAGAATCCATTTTTAAGTATTTTTTTTTTACATTATTTCTTGTTCAAATGTAATTTAAGGACACATAAAATGGCCAAATATGAACAGAATATAATTTAAAGAAGCTTAAAATATTAAAATCACAAGAATATGTAAAAACACAAAAATATGTAAAGAAAAAATACAAAAATGTTAAGAAAATTACCTGATCCTCAGATTGAGGATTGTAAATGGATCAAGATCTCCAGAAACTTTTTTCCAAGGATTGATATATTTTTTATCTTTTGATTTTTTTTCTTTTTATGATTTAAATCACCTAAAATTAATATCTAACACCAATTTCTCTTCAAATAAATTCATAAGAATTTTTTGGAGAGAAATTGAGCAACACAGTATATTGTTTAGGGTTTTTTGCCGTTTGTGGAGTTGTGAAAAATTGTGTGTCTTGTTGTGTAGAGAAAGAGATGAATTTATAGAGCTAGGTTATACTGTAACAAACAGTTACTGTAGCACACGGCTACTGTAGCATACGGCTACTGTAGCACACGTTAGCTACTGTAGCACACGTTAGCTACTGTAGCACACGTTAGCTACTATAGCACGCGTCTTTCTCTTTTTTTTTTTTTTTTTTAATTTTATTTTATTTAAATCCTTGGATTAAAAGGCTTCCAAATAGCATTAATCCATTTATCCTCGTGTCCTCATCGGATCAGGCGGGGCATAAAAAACACGCGTCAACAGAGTTTAACTAATTTCCTTGCATGAGCACTTGTGTGGTGTGTTGATAATGAGAAGATATGTTGCTTAATGTTGAGTAAGAAGACTGAAAATGGTGAAAAAGTATGAGATGAAATGAATAAATGAAGTAGATATTGAGTTCATGCTGAAACAGGTTTTGTTGGAAAAGTAACCAGTAACTTCACCATGATTTTGACCCTTTTGAATGATGAAATTAGGAAGTGGCATAGAAGAGTTATTTGTTCCTCTATGGGTTAGCTTTCAATGGGTTTTTGAATCACCCAAATCGGAGTTATAAATTGAGACATATGACCAAAATAGTACAGACTGCGCAGACTGGAAAACACGATGCGCGCTCGCGAATTTCATGTCGAGCTCGCGAATTGTGCCTGTAAACTCTCTGACTCTCATTTTGTGCTTCTCACGCTCGCGAATTTCATTGCGCGCTCGGAAATCTCACCTGTAAACTCACTGACCCTCATGTGTGCTTCTCGCGCTCGCGACTTTGCATGGCGCACTCGCGACATGTGTTTTGATGCTCATTTGGACCTCTTTTTCTATGCAATTGTATTCCTTTGCTCAACTTGTATGCCTCCAATCATTTTAAAACAAAAAGACAACATGAACACATGTATAAACACAAAATGCAAGCATGCAAATGATGTGAAACTAACATGATGCAAATGATGTGAAACTAACATAACACAAGTTGCCCGCTTGGCGAGGCTATCAGCATACAGGTAAGCAATATGGGTTATGAAATTATGAAGTAGTTAATATGATTTTGTTTTATATATTGACATACCGATATTATGCTCCATTAAGGTTAGGTAGAAACCACGTAGATAAGGCTATGTCGCGACATAGGATAGCAGATCTGCGCCCCATACAGTTTGGTACTCCGGCTACAGGCTATTGAGTAGATATGATTATATAATGGCCATAGCAGCCCAGTCATACAGTATTCATCCAGTTTCATATAGTTTTTCTTATCACTTTGGTTTCACTATAACCTTATGGAGCTATACAGTTATATTGACTACAAATTGCATAATCATACAGTATAATGAGCAGCAAGTATGATAATGAAAGTATCATGATATGTGTGCTTACATTCCATATGTGAGTACATGTTTATTCCTACATATGTATGTGCTTATATGTTTCTTTATTCGTTGCGATATTCACTGAATTTTAATAAAAGTTGTAGAATTCATACAGCATAAAGAACATCAGGTAAGATCATGAAAGTATAATGCTATGTATGCATACAAGTTTATTTATTTAATTCTTAAGGAGCCATACAGTTATGAGATTTTATTAATCATAACATATATGATGTGACTAAAAAGTGCATAAGTCATACAGCATAATGAACAGCAAGTAAGACAATGAAAATATACTGTTATGTGTTCTTACATGTTTATTTGTTTAATTCATACAGCATAATGAACAGCAGGTAAGATCATGATAGTATCATGATATGTGTGATTAAAGGTTCATGTAAAGGAGTTATGAGATAATTAGAACTAAATTATTTATATTATGAATTAGAAAAGTATTCTTTGCTAGAAAGATATATTTATGTTGAAATTTACTGATTCTATGATTATCAATGCTTTTATGAATTTGTATTTTAAGTTAGTTGCCATCGCACTTTGTTAAATATGTGAATTATGAGCACCACTGAGTTTTATACTCAGCGCGTCGATTTTTATCACGCGTAGGTTGAAGATCGTGGTTGCTACTTGAAGACTTAAAGAGTACTATCAAAGCAGAAGTGACTAATTTGGGAGTAGTAGATTGAGAGTTATATAATTAAGAATTATGGCATGTATAATTATTACATTTGTTAAAGCTTATATGATTGGAAATATAAGTGAAGCATGTAATTATTTTGGCGTAAGTATTTGGAGATAAGAATAATACTTATGAAATGATTGAATATGAAATATTTTACTATAGTTGGTATGATTAGGTCATGAAGACTTGATATATATAATGACTGCAATTAATTGCTGGTTATTAAATGCTATTGAGGATTTATACAATTATGAAAAGATATATAAAGTGTTATTGTGTTCTGATGATTAGTTGGAGATATTGGAAGTTTGGAGTTTAATTGGGAGTGTTTTGTATTCATATTTAGCATACAGGATGATATCAGCATGACAAGACATAAGTTCAACCAGATTGTAGTGTCTCGGCTCAGCTCATTCGGGTTAACGGGTGGACCCGGAAGGGATGTTACAATGTGTGTGTCCCACTTAAGTGGGCATATCACAACAATTCTCCCCCTGCACATTTAAGTGGAGACATTAGCCACTATCATCCTTGCAGCTAATCGACAGTATTCGAACTTCTCCTTTGAAAGAATCTTCGTCAACATGTCTAATCCATTTTCTTCTGTATGGATCTTCTGAAGCTGTAATTGCTTTTGTTGGCTCAAGGGTCAAATAATAATCTCGAGATTTTGATGATTAAAACAAAAACAAATAAATTTAAATTATATTGTTTGTGCTAATAATATTCTATGCAGATTTCATATGGAAAGTAATAAATGAACAAGGCAAATCCTACAAATTCAAGGATTTTTTAGACATTTGAAGATCCTAGTGGTTAGACTTTTAGGATTCATTGTAGGATAGAGAGAACATCCAATTATAAGCACAAAAATCAATTTTCTCTCATCAAAATTATTTTTCAAAAATATCTCTTTAAAAATAAATCTTTTCGTTCCTTAAATTTACTTTAAATTGTTTTTCGAACTTTCTTAAGATTCGAAATATTCAAAATTACCTAAATCAAAGAGACTTTGTCTCTAGCACTTTTTGGTAATAAGAATAAATCAAATAAAAATCTTATATACTTCATTTTTGGAAACAAATTTTTTTAAGATCCAAAAATCTTGATTTATTTTCTTACCTAAACGAAGAAAGATTGTATTTTAATTCGTTTTGGTAAATAAATCTTTCGAAAAAGATTTTTCAAATATTTACTTTCAAAAATATTTGTTTTAAATAAAAAAAAGATTGTCTCTTATTTGCTTACCAAAAAGATAGAATGTTGACTTAAAATTTTTGGCAACAAAGATTTTCATAGCTTCTAAATAAGGAAAGACAATATTCTGATTTGAAAAAGAGATATTCACTTTCTAAAAACGAGAGTCACAGCCCTCTCTATAAAAAGGCGTTTCATTTTTGAAAGATGTGGAGAAAAAGAGTTTTCGTTTCAAGAGTATTCGTCTATTGATCAAATATTTTATCTCTCAAAACTTACTCTCTACCCCTTTATTTCTTTTCATCTTGATACGTTTTGTTTTATCTTTAAAAGAGAAAAGAAATTTTATAACAACTTCTTTTGAAAAACAGTTCTGATTTCAAAAACGTTTTTCTAATCTTAAAAACTGTTTTTCCTGTGCTTATATTTGCATTTCTGTCTGTCTATTTAGATTCTGTAATCTTTAGTAGACAAATTTTTATTTGATAAACATTTGTGTAATAGCTTAGGTGAGAAGCTATTGTGAAATAGGTTATCAAGCGACCTTCTCCGTGAGAGAGATTCTAATGTCTTGAGCTGAGTTTCTGTACTCTGCCAAAAAATAGAAAGGGTTGAGGTTAACTAGAACCTTTAGAAAATCTAGTAGGACAAAGGGTAGATCTAGGTATTGATCTATTGCCTTGTACTATTGGTTTATCTCTTACCCTTGAAAAGAGATAACATAGTTGAGGATCTCAAGATGAGTCTTGGGAAGTGCATGTAGGCGAGTTAGTGCCGAACCACTATAAATCACTGTGTTGATCTTTTTATTTTCGGAAGTTCTGCTTGATAATATTTTACTCACATTTCTGTTTATATTTTAGAAATGCTAAAGCTGTTAATGTTTTGATGTTCTAATATGAAATAAGTTTTATCTTTTCTGAACATTAGAACTCTGGACTTCTGCTCAGTGAATATACCAAGTTCTAAACGGTTCTTCTATTTTCAGTATATTTCACTGTTTGGGTTTCTAATTTGTTTTCTAAACTTGATCAAAACTTTGTGAAGCAGTTCAGATTTCGATAACTGTCTCTCACACAGTCTTTTATGATTTTCTAAATTTTATGAGGAAGTTCTAATTACAATTGCTTTCCGTCATAAAGCAGTTTTAATATTAAAATAAGACATTGTGAAGCAGTTCTAATTGATAGCTGCACTTCGCAAAGTCTTTCTATTTTCTCTGAATAGAACATTATGAGGTAGTTCTAATCAATGACTTATTTTCACAGTTTCATTAATTTTCCGTTGCAAATAGAATTCTGAGTTTTATTTTAAAAGTTAAATTTTTATTTTTAGAAAACCTAATTCACCCCCCTATTGGGTTGTGCCATTCATATACGGGACCCACAATCTGGTATTAGAGCTTTGGCTCTTGACTTACCGAAGCTTAATAGCTTAAGAGATAAGATCTTATGGCAATCCCACTTCCTCTTACTTCTTTAGAAGGTCAATCTGTTTCTAGACCTCATTTGTTCAATGGTTCTAATTACTCTTATTGGAAAACCAGAATGGAAAATTTCATAAAATTAGTTGATATAAACTGCTGGAGGAATGTCATTACCGATTCTCGTATTCCTATGAAAATTGTAGAAAATGAGAGAATTAGAAAATCGGAAGAAGAATATACAGATGCTGATTGGAATGATATTTCTATAAATGCAAAGGCTATTAATATTCTTCATTGTGCTTTAGATGCAACATAATATAACAAAGTGTCTGGATGTAAATTTGCAACAGAAGTTTGAAAAAAACTTATAGTTACCTATGAGAGTACAGATAGAGTGAAAGAATCCAGAATAAATATCCTTTGGAGAAAATATGAAATGTTTAGTATGAGGGAAGGAGAAACTATTGCAGAGTTAAATTCTAGATTTACTAATATAGTTAATCCTTTGAGAACTCTCGAAAAGGAAATTTCAGAAGATGAGCTTGTTAAGAAAATCCTTAGAATTCTATCTAAAAAATGGGATTCTATAGGAACTGTTATGAATTACAAAGAGACTCCCGTTACTTATGATTACCTTATAGGAGCTCTTATTTCAGAAAAAATGAAATCTTCTCTGACTGTAGACGATAAGAAAAAGAAAGGACTGGCTTTGAAAGCAGTTTCTAGTGAAGAAAGTTCTTCCAATCTTGATAGTGATGATTTAGCACTTGTTGCTAAAAGATTTAAAAAGTTCTATAGAAAGAGTGGAAGGTCATAAAAAAAGTTTATCAAAAAGAACGTTCCACCTAAAAATAGCAACTTACCTAAGAAAGAACCTTCTGTAGTGATTTGTTATGAATGCAACAAGCCCGGACATATCAAACCCAATTGTCCTAAATTGAAAAAGAAGTCAAAGAAAGAGAAGTTGAAGCAGGCATTCGTAGCTGCTTAGAGTGACTCAGATGATTCTAATTTTGAAAGCCAAAGTGACCAAAAAGAAATAGCTAATATTTGTCTGATGGCTATTATTGATTCTGACTCCAAAGAAATCAGCACTCTGACTTCAACACAGAAGTTGAAAGTGATGAAACAGATGCAACGGTCCAGAAGCATGAAGAAAGCACTGTAAGTATTTCTGAACCTGAATCAGAAAATGATCTTCTAGATACTTACAATAATCTTTGCAATGAATTTGAAGAGCTTGTTAGAAAGCATAAGATTCTAAAGAAGGATTTCAGCAAATTAAAAACTGAATGTAATCATTTGAAATATGCTTTTTATTAAGAAGTTTCATGCAAAGATCTTATTATAGAAATCAAAGATCTTAAAGATTGTAATAATAAATTTTCTAGAAATCTGAAACATTTTGAAGAAAAATGTAAAAATCTGAATTCTGAAAAGAATCTTTAAAAACTGAGATTAGAATTCTAAAATCAATTTCAGAATCGTTTTCTAACGAAAAGACAAGTTCTAGCTATGATGGCATTTCTAAACTGAATCATGTTTCTAATAAGAAAAATGATGTTTCTAATGTTGTGACTTTAGAACATCATAGTCTCAACAGAAAGAAATATCATAGTAAGCTAAATGCACCTGTTACCACTAACTCTCTAGGACCCAATACGAGTAGGGTACCTAAATCTGTTTGATCTTTTTAGGTGTGCCTAAGGAGTGAGCTAAAAATAGAAATGTGGTACATGGACAGCGCTTGCTCTAGGCATATGACTGGTGATAGAAAGAAGTTCCCCATATTAGAAAAGAAAAAGGGAGGTACAGTAAGCTTTAGAGACAAAGCAAAAGGTAAAATCATTGGTATTGGTGTGGTAGGTTCTAATCCTGCAATAAAAGATATATGTTTAGTAAAAGGATTACATTATAACTTGGTAAGTGTTAGTTAGATTTATGATAAAGATAGAAGAGTGATCTTTGAACCTTCTCATTGTGAAGTTCAGAACATTCATGATGATAAAACTTTATTTGTTGGAAAAAGGTTTGGGAATATATACCTAGTAGATCTCTCTGATATGCATAACCAGGATATATGTTTAGTTTCTATTGATAATTCTAGTTGGTTATGGCATAGAAGACTTGAACATGCAAGCATGCACCTTATTTCTAAACTGTCTAAGAAGGATATGGTTCGAGGATTGCCAAAATTGAAATTTGAAAAAGATCACATCTATGATGCTTGTCAAATGGGCAAACAAACCAGAACATCTTTCAAATCCAAGGGCATGGTTTCTACTTCTAGACCTTTAGAATTGCTACATCTTGATTTATTCGGACCTATTACTCCTTCTAGTCTTGGAGGAAAATTCTATGCATTTGTTATTGTTGATGATTACTCTAGATTCAATTGGACACTCTTATTTAGGAATAAGGATGAGTCATATGACATGTTTGTTCATCTTTGCAAGAGAATACAAAATGAGAAAGGATACAACATCTTTGCAATTAGAAATGATCATGGAGGAGAATTTGAAAATCAGAAATTCGACGCTTTTTGCAACGAGTTAGGAATCTTCCATAACTTCTTAGCACCTAGAACACCTCAACAAAATGGAGTTGTGGAGCACAAGAATAAAACACTTCAAGAAATGGCCAGAACCATGCTGAGTGATTCTAAACTACCAAAATATTTCTGGGTAGAAGCCATAAATACTGCCTGTTATATTCTAAACAGGACTTTGGTCAGATTTAAATTTTCATATTTTCTGGTGTAAATGCTTTATTCTAGATAACAAGAAAAATCATCTTGCTAAATTTGATGCTAAATCTTATGAAGGAATTTTTCTGGGATATTCTAGTAATAGTAAAGCATATAGAGTGTTTACTAAAAAGACTCTAGTTCTAGAAGAATCTATTCGTGTTGTGTTTGATGAATCTGACTCTACCTCTAGAATTTTAGAAAATGATGATGTTGTAGATTCTAATCAAGAAAAGCAGAATGAAGAATCGAAACAACTAGAACAGCCAAAAAGTGAGCAGAATATTGATAACCAGGCTGAACCAGAAGTTGAATATGAAGATCAAAATACAGCTGAAAGTCAAATGCCAGAAACAGAAAATGAAGATTCTCAATTACCAAAAGAATGGCGATTCCATAAGTATCATCCCCAAGAAAATATTATGGATAATCCTTCAGAAAGGATGATGACTAGAGCTCAATATAAGAGATATTTTGGTAATGTTGCTTTTGTTTCTCAATTAGAACCTAAAAATTTAGAAGATGCTCAAAATGATGAAAGTTGGATCCTTGCTATGCAAGAAGAGCTAAATCAATTTGAGATAAACCAAGTTTGGAAACTTGTTTCTAGACCTAAAAAATATTCTGTTATTGGAACAAAATGGGTGTTTAGAAATAAGCTTGATGAACAAGATAATGTTGTGAGAAATAAAGCAAGATTAGTGGCTCAAGGGTACAACCAAGAGGAAGGCATCGATTTTGATGAGACCTTTGCTCGGTTTCTAGACTTGAGGCCATTAGAATGCTTTGTGCATTTGCATGCTTTAAAAATTTCATGTTGTATCAAATGGATGTAAAAAGTGCTTTTCTAATGGGTTTCTAAATGAAGAAGTGTATGTAGAACAACCTCCTGGTTTTGAAATTTTTCACAAACCTAATCATGTTTACAAACTTACTAAAGCTCTTTATGGTCTGAAGCAAGCTCCTAGAGCTTGGTATGAAAGATTAAGTAAGTTTTTATTAGAAAATGGTTTTTCAAGAGGGAAGGTTGATATAACATTATTTATCAAAAATAAAGCACATGACATTCTAGTTATACAAATTTATGTTGATGGCATAATCTTTGGCTCTACTAATAATCTTCTTTGTAAGGAATTTTCTAAGATTATGTAGGGTGAGTTCGAAATGAGTATGATGGGAGAATTAAACTTCCTCCTTGGACTTCAAATCAAACAATGTGAAAATGGAATTTTCATAAATCAAGAAAAATATACTAGAGAATTGTTGAAAAGGTTCAAAATGGAAAATGCCAAGGTATGTAGTACACCAATGAGTCCATCCTCAAAATTAGAAAAAGATGAAAAAGGTAAGGATGTGGATATCAAATTGTTTAGAAGTATGATTGGTTCTTTACTATATCTAACGGTAAGTAGACCAGACATACACTTTAGTGTCTGTCTATGCGCTAGATTTCAATCGTGTCCCAAAGAATCCCATTTAATTGCTGTAAAAAGAATTCTAAGATATCTTTGTGGAACTTCTAATCTGGGTCTGTGGTATTCTAAAGGCGATACATTTGATATTGTTGGGTATAGTGATTCTGATTTTGCAGGAAGTAGAATAGATAGAAAAAGCACGTCTGGAACTTGTTAGTTTCTAAGTAGCGCTTTGCTATCATGGTTTAGCAAGAAACAGACATCTGTTGCTCTTTCTACTTGTTAACGCGTGTTTTTTATGCCCCGCCTGATCCAATGAGGAAATGAGAATGCAAAATGAATGGATTAATGCTATCTAGAAGTCTTTTAATCCAAGGATTTAAATTAAAAATGGTGTTGAAAAGTTGGCTGAGTCATAGCTGCGTCACGCAAGAACAGCTGCGTCACGCAACTGTTCATCCAAGAACAGTTGCGTCACGCAATTGTTCATCACTGTTCATCACTATTCATCACTATTCATAACTGTTCTTCACTGTTCAACAAATGAGTAGCGTCACGCAGCTACAATAACGTGACGCAGCTACAGTTGTGTGACGCAGCTACAGTAGCGTGACACAGCTGTGTCTTGACCTACCCTATAAATACATCTCTTTCTCACAATTTTGACAGAGAACAAAAAGAGAGAAGAACAAAAAAGAAGAGGAACACGATTTTGAAACCCTAAAAAAACACACTATAAAGAAACCACAATTAAATCCTTGAAAAAAAAGGCTTCTGGAAATCTTAGCTATCATTTGTTAAGAGATTTGATCCATTTGCAAGCATCAATCTGAGGATTAGGTAATTTCCTTAACATTCTTTGTATTTTTTTATATATTTTTGTGATTTTAGTAATATTTTTGTGGTTTTAGTAATCTAAGTTTCTTTAAATCATGTTCTGTTCATATTTGGCCATTTTATATGTCTTTAAATCGTATTTAAGTAAGAAATAATGTAAATAAAACATTTAAAAATGAATTCTGGGCTAGGACAGTGCATCACGCAACTGTTCCTGGAAGAACAATTGTGTCACGTAACTATTCATCCAAGAACAGTTGCGTCACGCGACTGTGCAGTTGCGTCACGCGACTGTGCACTATTCACTGTTCATCCAAGAACAGTTGCGTCACGCGACTGTTCATCAATTTTTTCAGAAAAATAAAAAAAATAAAAAAAAATTAATAATAAATTTTATACGAAAATAAAATCTAATTTCTTCAATAAACTTGAAACTGCCCAATTATGAACAGATCACAGTTTAATTAAACTTAGAATACTAAAATGTAATTTTATGTGTTTATTTATATGAATTTTGCAATTTATGTTTAAATGAAAAAAAATAAAATTAAGTTTGTTGATTTATTTAAGATTAATTTGCATGTTTATTAACAATTTGCATTTCTAGTGTTAAATAATAAATATGCATGATTTTGGGTTTAAGGGTTGGATTTAAATCGGGTAGAATGTATTTTAGGTTCGGTTTGTTGCTCGCCTTGAACCATAAGGCAAGAGCGGGTTATTTATTTATTTGATTTAATATTTTCGGTTCGGTTTGTTGCTCGCCTTTAACCATAAGGCAAGAGCGGGTCTTTTTATTTATTTGGTTTGATCGTTTTGATTTAATTGCTTTGATTTGAATAATTGCTATGTGATAATTAGATTTGATTGGGACGATTAATTAATTTTCCACATAGGAACTCGATTCGATTTAATCGGGTTTGGGTTTAAATAAATTGGCTTTTCTAAAATAAAATAAAATTAGAGATTGTATGTTAAAAGAGGTCGGTTTTTCCCGGCGTCGGCTTCCAACGGGTCGACGTACCCAATTCCCTTACCTAGAACCTCATTGGTTCACCTGACCAGTTTTTCTAAATAATAGGCCTTGAATAAAATTAGGTTAAATGAAGTCACTTTTATAAAATAAAATTGGAAACGGTCCCATTGCCGAAATAATGGGTGGCGACTCAAATGTTTTATAAGACCGATTTATCGGCATCGCATTCCAAAAAAGATTTTTATCACCTTTTTCCAAAACAATAATAATAAAGAAATAAAAAGATGTTTTCGGGATCCTTCCGGGTTTGGGATTTCGACGAAAACAGTTTGGCGACTTCACTGGAGATTTTGCACCCATTAATCCCCGGTTATTTTTAATAAATAATTTAGTGGTTGCAATTAGGAATTGACTCTAAAAGCCTATTATTTCTAAATAAAATTGGTTAGAAAAAGCCGATGGAAAATTTTTAATCGTCCGTATATGTTTAAATTGCTTTCCTTTTTCTTTCTAGGATTTTTGCATTCATACCGCATTTCTCTCTTCTCACCTCATTCTACCCATACTACCCTCTAGTACTGGTGTTAACTTTGACGGTGGATCTAGCCTAAACCTCGCGTTTTAGGTGCATCCATCCGAGAATTAACATTACTACAAATCGCAAGTCTAGTACCTTAAAGGTGCGTCAAAAGGAGTAGGCCCAACAAAGCCCGAATCCTGTTTGCGGAACCCAGACTTTGTTCAGCCCAATAAGACTAAAGCCAATGCATATAGTTGAAAACCTTAGTTACTTCCCCTAAGGTGCACCCAATTCTGTTTCCTGTTGTTATGCCGCATTCATTTCCGAGAGATTATATCGTCAATCTCAAAACCCCATATTGGTTGTCGAGATTAGACCAATTCCTAGGAAACAGATGTCGGAATTTATACCAATGGAATCCGTGTGTGGGAGAAATAAGGTTGGAAGGCATGCATTTCCCAACTCCCGTTCCCCTGTATGATATAAACTGTGCATATGTTGTGACATTCATGCACCATGTAACATTTTTCTTTTCAGCCATGCATTAATAAGAGCTAATTTTCGGTATGGACGTTTGACCTTGATTTTGAGACTGGACCTCAAATTCGTTTTGAATAATATAATGCAATCACTTATAGTGAATCAATACCCAAAAGAAAAGGGAGTTATAAGGGGGTTGCGATTCCTTTGTATTGTCACATTTCTCGCATTATCTGAAAATAAGTGAGAGATTACAAAATTTTGTAACAAAATAGAATGACATCCTGCTTGGGACCATATGTTCCAAGGCAAAAAGTAAGGATACAAAAACAAAAAAAAAGTAAAAATAAGAAAAATCCCGCTTGGAGATTTTTCCATTCCAAGGCAAAAATTAAGGACACAAAAAAAATAATAATAAAAATCCTGCTTGGAGATTCTTTCATTCCAAGGCAAAAGTTAGGGACTTGAGAGAAAATAGTCGACTGTAAATTCCAAAAAGGGACTGTCGACGACAGATAATGCCGAAAATGTTTGAATACAAAATAAGTCATTGCCATGTTATTCACACCGAATTTTGGGTCCAGTCATTGAAATCGAGATCTTATTTCCATACTAGTCATTAGCACATTAGAACTGCATTTCTCATTCTATGTGCTGCTATTTCCCACGCATACATGCAGGACCTACTTTAACTCAGATGTTTATATCTATCAGTCAGAATTGATCCTTCCCAGGAAATCACCTCGAGCGCTTGGCACCGACGCCCTGGTCAACGTTTGGTCAGAGTATCCCAATCCCCGAGCCTGCTCCGTTTAGTCCTGTGATTCATTCAAGTTCTTCGGATTCAATTTCTGATTCATATTTGGTTGGGATGGCTGATAACACTGTGAATGAGACAGGTTTCTCTCCAGCCCAGATAAGGACCATTTCTGAAATAATAGCTGCTGCCCTTGCTCAAGATAGAGCCCAGAACCAAGTGCCGCCTACTTCAAGTAATCAGCCTATAGTGGAGGGAAGAGAAGCTCCAGAACACACCTTGGGTCATCAGGCATCAGCTGATAATACTAGTCCGACTGAGAATGAGCTGATTAAGCAAATGGCAGAACTAAAGGACAAGGTGGAGAGGATATCTGTTTCGAAAGAAAAAGATCCAGTCATCAATTTTCATGTGACAGAGTATGTCTTGAAGCCCACAAATTCTACTTCTTCGAAGCATACCCTGTTCGTGGAGAATGATGACCCGAGGTCCCATTTGTCGGAGTCCATCCGTGTTGCTCAGATGAACCAATACGGCGAAGAGGATGTGTTGCGAGGATTTCCTCAGACATCGTACAAGAACTATATGAAAAGATATGATGGCCTGGAAGTGGGGATACGGAGGGCTGGATTGAATTTTGAAGAACTGTACAACAAAAAGAAAAAGACAAGCCGAGGGTTTGGTAACTACCGGTCTTCCAGCAATAATCATAACAGAAATGTTGGTCATGCAGCTACAAACCAATTAGGGAGTAGCAATACAGTTAGAGCTGTTAAGGAGAAAAAGAAAAGGGAATTCACTGATTTGGGCATGCCTTTAAGCGCAGTCATGAGATCCTGCATTGAGAATGGCGTATTGTCAAAGTTGCCAATTAATCCATCTAAGCCTATTCAGGGTAGGTTCGCTGATCAAGACTGTGAATATCATCAGTGTAAAGGTCATTCTACTGATAATTGTCTCAAGCTCCGACATGATATCCAAGATTTGATAGATAGCGGGAAGATCACCAAGCCTCCTGAGCATAATAAGCCGGCGCCCGGAAACCTTTAAAGTTAGCTGATGGGCGAATTGAACAAGCTCATAATCTTTCTTTTTGTTTTTCTGAATATTGCTTTAAGAACAATTTGAATGAACTTCATTCACTATTTCAATCAATGGGAATGAATTTTGATTACTTGTTTTCTTACTTCTCCTGATTGTTATGATCATGGCATTGATTATACCACATGCATATTTGGCATAAATGCATTGCATCATTTTGCATTTAACCTAAGCACTGCCCAAAATCTCAAAAAATAATCGAAGTCGGATCAGACTTTAAGCTTGAGCTCAAAAACGATTTCCAAGAACGTCTACAGTTATGCTGATATACCGGGGGATCAATAAGCCGATTACAGGACGTGTCGTCCCTACCGATTCAAATATCAAGCCAGTAAAGCGGAAAAGGAGACAGGTCAAACTAGAAGTGGCAAAACAAGATGAAGGCTGTGGTTCAGAAAGAGCTAGATGCAAGTTTCTGGGAAGGTAATGCATTACCCTGAGTGGTCAGCGAACATAGTCCCTATGCTCAAGAAAGGGGTAGACTAACAACCTGTGTCAACTACAGCCTCGCCCAAAGATGACTTCCTTCTTCCACATATGGATGTCCTGAGTAACAGCGCTGTAGGAATGGCATGTTATCAAAAAAACAAAAAAAAAAAAAAATAATAGTAATGAAATGAATGAAAAATGATAAAAAAAAGAGAATGATTGCTTGTTTCTACAGTAAGCGGGTACATCCAAGGACTTTGAAAAGTGAAGATTCAGTGCTGATCAGACTGTTAGACCACGAATCCCAGAGTCACCCTAGAGGGAAATTCAGACCCAATTGGCATGGACCATTCAAAATCCAGAAGCTATCGGATAAGGGTGCCGCTGAATTGGTCACTTCGGAAGGGAAGCCTGTCAATCGGATTGTCAGTCAGGATCAAATGAAGAGATTCAATGTCTGAAATGATGATTTCGATTAAAAAAAAAAAAGAAAAAGAAAAAGAAAAAGAAAAGAAAGGGCTAAGTTGAAAACCCGAAAGGGCGGCCTAGGCAAAAGTTAGAGCATAATAAAAATAATAAAAAAAATGATAATAATAAAAATAAAGAGTTTCGAGATTAACGCATGGTGCTTAGTTTAAATGCGAAATCTATGCCGTGCATTTGTGACATGCTTGCAACTGGTTGCTCAATGTCATCAACCTGATTAGAAGGAGAATAGGCAAATGAGTAGTTAGAATGAATAACCATTGTATTGAAATAATTTCTCTTCACTTCTGTATAATGTTGAAAGAAGTAAGTGCAATAAAGAGCTTGATTCTCAAATTCTTCTTCCCTTTTGTTTCTGGGGCATGATCGTCGATTACAAGACATTCCTCTCTACCTATATGGTCAGCATTTGCTCAAGTTGAAGATGTGTAGCTATCGGTCCTGCCCGGGTATTGGATTCTCTTAGACAGCGATCAGAAGGTCAAGTGCCATTTTCTCGGCGATTTCCTTGGAAAGATCAATAAAACCATGAATAAAACCTTAGTACTCATATAGGTTCATGCATACATAAAGAAGTTGCATATGTTGTTTTTGTTTGATCTGTGCAGGTAATAAATAGTCATACCATTCTTGTTCTCCCCAAGCGTAAGCTTCTGTATTTATATCAAATAATTCATTTTTATGAGCATTTCTTTATTAACCCAAGGGTAGGAGGCCCGAATAACTAACACGACAAATAATTTTGAAAGAAAAGTTTTGTTGTCTGGTGTTATCCATGTGTGCAGGAATTAATAAAGACAGAATCAGCAAATTCATTGATTCAAAGAAAGTAGATACATTAAATAGGAGCTCAAAGCTCGAGCTCAAAAGAACACAGAGAAAGCAATAACAACATTTATTTCAGTAAGGGCTACCATCAGACACCGATCCTTGCAGAACTTAACATCATCATGGGGTAAAAAATCAGTTCGCATACTCGGGTGTCACAGTGTCCTGCATCACTCCTTCACTTAGGTACCTGGTGTTTCGGCTTCGCCAGCGGTTAGCTAAATTGGTCAGCAGATGCAGTGTCATTAGACCGCTCTCAAAGTTATGGATCCTGGGAACACGCTGAATTGTTCCATATTGACGGCCGATCCTGTCGGGAAAATAGGCCACGGAACGGTCTAGACTAGCGTACAACACATAATTGAGACTCATGCTTCCAATAGTGACCAGCCTGATCCTCCACCAAGGACAAGTCCACCGAATTGTCGGGTTATCCCTAAAGTCGAAATGTCCTCGAGTCCGAGACCGAAAGTTGGTAGGACCATAGGTTGGAATCAAACGAGCAGGACCGGAAGAAGCAGACTTAACTTGTCTAGAGCCCAAGCTTGCAGCAATATTGGACAACCACGATGATGAACATTGAAGTTGGTGATGTGAAGGGCAATATCCCTGACCCAGCACATCGTTTCTCCCATGATCATCATGAATACGGTGCGATGATACAGTTGCATGTCACGAACAACTGTCAGAAGACGGAAGTCTCCAACTCCGGGTTGACGGTTCTTCATGGCATACACATTTAACAGCAAGAAGCAACAAGCTTGAATCCAAGAGGGATCTAGATCCATGGCCAGAACCTTACTCAGAAAAGGCTCTAAAGGAAGACCTTGATCCGTGTTTATGCCGTCAGGAAGGTTAATCGGGCATAGGGCCGCAATTTCGACTAGATCATATCTGGGTCCTGGGGGCAAAGCCGGAGTTTCATCTTGTTCAGGATGATGATCCATCACGGCACACATCTCCTCATAGGTCGGAGTTATTTCAGCGTCTTCAAATCGAAAAACCATGGTGTTAGGGTTGAAGTGCGTAACAAGCCAAGACAAGAAGCCATGGTTGGGTTTTAGGTCTTTGAAATATTTCAACCAGGCGAGTTGGTCCATAGGGGGAATCTGCCATAAGTCGTCAGGGATGGATTGGACGAAGGATGAAACTTGGTTCCTGAAAGCCATGGAAAAGGATTATCTAAGGAATGGATTTGTTTTGAATTCTGGGTGTGAAGAGGCCGTAAAAGGAAGCCTTCATTTATAGAAGTGTAAAGGGTTTCATGAACGAAGCACCAATATTATCAGACCTGATATTTACCGTCAATAGTGGTTGGAAGAGCATTTATGCATAGGTCGCTCCAGTTGGTGGACATTTATGCCTGCGTTAATAAGAAGGACGGTTTGTACAATAAGGAAGTTGAGCCTTTATGATCGCATTAACCGAGAAAGGATGGTTGAGCCATTACGTCTGCATTCGCCGAGTGGACCACCCTGTCAGGTAAGTACTACGATCCACTTCTGTTTCTAATTGATTTTTGTCGTGTTTCACCTTAAGTTCCTTATTTAGTCTTTTATTTCATTTCATTCCATTTATTTATTTACAATAAATTGGTTCATTGATCACTAACAAGGTGGACCACTCTTGTGAATAAGTGGGACCCTGCTATTTTGTGTTTTTGTGTTTATATTTTGTTTTTGCAGGAATAAAATCTCACAAGTTGTAAGAAATACATGTATAAACGATACTGTAATAAAAGCAAATATACTGTAAAAATGTAAAATAATGTCATAAAATTAATAAAACTGTACATATAATCCTACAAACTACAAAAATGTTTCAAAAATGGTCAAAAAACAAGAGCTTGGCTAGCGACGCCTCCGGCTCGGACCAGCAGCTGCTTGAGGAGGTGGAGATAGCGGTGCGTCATCGGATGAGGAACTATCATCATCCTCTTCGGAGAAGTCTAGCAGAATCCCCTCCACCTCTAACCTTGTCCGAAGTCGATCCACCTCTAGCTGGAATCGGGTAACAGCGCTGCATTGGCGAGACTGCTGCCTCCCTAACCTCCCAATCTCCAAATCCTGTAAGAGCAGAAATATGTAAGAAGGGTATGCAGACAAAAGAAGAAGAAAGTAACGCATATGAGATACATACCCTCTCGTCGCGGTCAGCGTAGAGTCGAGCGATGTAAGACCGGGCGAAGCCGAACCGCTGGCACACCTCCTGATACCTCTGAGCAGGCACCTGCAAGCACTGAAAAGAACATTTGGTGCAATTGCTAAATGAAATGGTTAGAAGAAACTTACTTATAAGTAAGCGCTGGGCCCAAGCCCACCTCTCTAAGTCCAAAAGAAGGAGGGGCCCATCAACAACCCTCAAGCCAAAGGAAGGGCCCATCACACTCGTTAAGCCCACAAGGCCCAAATGGTTCGTTTAAAGCCCATAGTGACCCGTTCAAGCAATTTGACGTCGATATGCAGTTCGTACACTTCAGCGATTTTGTCTACTCACCGCACAGGAGGGAGGAGCATCAAATTGCCCAAATTACCCTCAGGTAAGTTTTCTCTCAAACACTGCATCAGGAAGGGTATACTTGAAAATTCAAGCTTAAAATTCTTCTGGCCTAAAATTTTTACTAAATTTTTGCAAACCTTTCAAACCAAATTTTGACAATAAACATTGAAGGTCTGCCTAAGAAGATGATACTTTTGGTCCTAAGTTGGAATTCCAGACTGGGGGCAAAAGTATAATCTTTTGCCCTGATGCAAACTTTCGAAATTTATAATTAATGCATGGGGGCATATGATGTCCCAACATTCTTCTAACAAAAAGGCAAGGTCTGTTTGTACACAGATATTGCTCTTTTTCTGTTGAACAATTTTTCAGATCAACCGGTGATGGTTTTTCGAAGCCGATAGGTCCCACCAAGCAGTGATGATGTATTACGAAGCTGTTTGGATCATTTTCTCGATTTGTGATGATGAATTGCGAAGCGGATCGAGTCAATCCTTTTCCTGATTAGCGATGATGTATTGCGAAGCTGATCAGGACAATCTCAAATCCCACCAAGCAGTGATGATGTGTTGCGAAGCTGTTTGGGTTCTTTTCTCGATTAGTGATGATGTATTGCGAAGCTGATCAGGACAATCTCAAATCCCACCAAGCCGTGATGGTGTATTGCGAAGCTGCTTGGACCTTTTCTTGATTAGTGATGGTGTGTTGTGAAGCTGATCAAGACAATCTCTATTCAAATCCTCTAAAGCCGATCAAACTGAGCTGAGGAGGTGGACAACAAAGCCGATCAAATTGAGCTTTGGAATCCTTAATCGAGTCAATGATGGTGTATTTCGCAGTTGACTCAAATCCTGATTAGTGATGGTGTATTGCGAAGCTGATCAGGACAATTTCAGTGACCGAACAGTGATGGTGTATTACGAAGCTGTTTGGGTTCTCTTCCCGGTCAATGATGGTGTATTGCGAAGTTGGCCAGGGCATTCAAATCCTTCAGGCCGATCAAACTGAGCCTCGGAGGTGTTTTCAAAGCTAATCAAACCGAGCTTTGGAGTTATTCACAGATCCGACTGGAGCCGATGAAAGCCGATCAAACCGAGCTGAATAGGTGGCCAGATGATCAAACCAGCCCAACATCTTTCGAACCAATCAAACCGAGCTTGGAGGATGATTGCCAGATTGAAGGCGCATCAATGAACCACTTTAACATTAATTGTTTATACAATTATGCGGAAATGAGGAAATGAGGAAATGAGAATGCAAAATGTTGACGCGTGTTTTTTATGCCCTGCCTGATCCAATGAGGAAATGAGAATGCAAAATGAATGGATTAATGCTATCTAGAAGTCTTTTAATCCAAGGATTTAAATTAAAAATGGTGTTGAAAAGTTGGCTGAGTCATAGCTGCGTCACGCAAGAACAGCTGCGTCACGCAACTGTTCATCCAAGAACAGTTGCGTCACGCAATTGTTCATCACTGTTCATCACTATTCATCACTGTTCATCACTATTCATCACTGTTCATCACTATTCATCACTATTCATCACTATTCATCACTGTTCTTCACTGTTCAACAAATGAGTAGCGTCACGCAGCTGTGTCTTGACCTACCCTATAAATACATCTCTTTCTCACAATTTTGACAGAGAACAAAAAGAGAGAAGAACAAAAAAGAAGAGGAACACAATTTTGAAACCCTAAAAAAACACACTATAAAGAAACCACAATTAAATCCTTGAAAAAAAAGGCTTCTGGAAATCTTAGCTATCATTTGTTAAGAGATTTGATCCATTTGCAAGCATCAATCTGAGGATTAGGTAATTTCCTTAACATTCTTTGTATTTTTTTTATATATTTTTGTGATTTTAGTAATATTTTTGTGGTTTTAGTAATCTAAGTTTCTTTAAATCATGTTCTGTTCATATTTGGCCATTTTATATGTCTTTAAATCGTATTTAAGTAAGAAATAATGTAAATAAAACATTTAAAAATGAATTCTAGGCTAGGACAGTGCATAACGCAACTGTTCCTGGATGAACAGCTGCGTCACGCAACTGTTCATCCAAGAACAGTTGCGTCACGCAACTGTTCCTGGAAGAACAGTTGTGTCACGTAACTGTTCATCCAAGAACAGTTGCGTCACGCGACTGTGCAGTTGCGTCACGCGACTGTGCACTATTCACTGTGCATTATTCACTGTTCATCCAAGAACAGTTGCGTCACGCGACTGTTCATCCAAGAACAGTTGCGTCACGCGACTGTTCATCGATTTTTCCAGAAAAATAAAAAAAAAATAAAAAAAATTAATAATAAATTTTATACGAAAATAAAATCTAATTTCTTCAATAAACTTGAAAATGCCCAATTATGAACAGATCACAGTTTAATTAAACTTAGAATACTAAAATGTAATTTTATGTGTTTATTTATATAAATTTTGCAATTTATGTTTAAATGAAAAAAAATAAAATTAAGTTTGTTGATTTATTTAAGATTAATTTGCATGTTTATTAACAATTTGCATTTCTAGTGTTAAATAATAAATATGCATGATTTTGGGTTTATGGGTTGGATTTAAATCGGGTAGAATGTATTTTAGGTTCGGTTTGTTGCCCGCCTTGAACCATAAGGCAAGAGCGGGTCATTTATTTATTTGATTTAATATTTTCGGTTCGGTTTGTTGCCCGCCTTGAACCATAAGGCAAGAGCGGGTCATTTATTTATTTGATTTAATATTTTCGGTTCGGTTTGTTGCCCGCCTTTAACCATAAGGCAAGAGCGGGTCTTTTTATTTATTTGGTTTGATCGTTTTGATTTAATTGCTTTGATTTGAATAATTGCTATGTGATAATTAGATTTGATTGGGACAATTAATTAATTTTCCACATAGGAACTCGATTCGATTTAATCGGGTTTGGGTTTAAATAAATTGGCTTTTCTAAAATAAAATAAAATTAGAGATTGTAGGTTAAAAGAGGCCGGTTTTTCCGGGCGTCGGCTTCCAACGGGCCGACGTACCCAATTCCCTTACCTAGAACCTCATTGGTTCACCTGACCAGTTTTTCTAAATAATAGGCCTTGAATAAAATTAGGTTAAATGAAGTCACTTCTATAAAATAAAATTGGAAACGGTCCCATTGCCGAAATAATGGGTGGCGACTCAAATGTTTTATAAGATCGATTTATCGGTATCGCATTCCAAAAAAGATTTTTATCACCTTTTTCCAAAACAATAATAATAAAGAAATAAAAAGATGTTTTCGGGATCCTTCCGGGTTTGGGATTTCGACGAAAACACTACTGCAGAAGCAGAATATGTTGCTGCTGGAAGCTGTGTTGCACAAGTTCTATGGATCAAGTAACAATTGGCAGACTATGGTCCGAAATTAGAAACAGTACCAATAAAGTGTGACAACATAAGCGCTATCAATTTATCTAAAAACCCAGTTCAGCATTCTAGAACCAAGCACATAGAACTCATGCCTCACTTCATACGTGATCATGTACAAAAAGGTGATATAGTTATTGAGTTCATTCCAACAGAAAAGCAATTAGCAGATATCTTTACTAAACCTTTGAATGAAAGTCAGTTCTGCTTAATTAGAAGAGAACTCGATATGTTAGTTCTAAACTCTTAACTTTAGAATTCTGTAAGTATGTTCTAAACTGCTTTTTATATTTGAAAGTGAAAGACTTGCTATGTTCTAATATTTTATTCTGTGTGTTTGTGAAAAACATTTTTGTCTAAAAAGAAATGCGTATTGCTCTGATATGACTTTCTAATGTCATTATCAGAATCTAGCTTTAAACAAAATTCAAAAACAGTCAAATTGTTTTCTTTTGTGTGCTTATTTTACTATGTTTTGTATGTTTATTTTATTTAAGTTTTGGCGGTTTTATTTTTTTATGTCGATTTGAATTTTCCCTAAAACTGTCCTTTATTTTCGTTTTATTTTTCTTTCCTAAAACCTATTTCTTAATTTAATCATTTCTGTCTCTCTATTAACTGCTTTATCTCCTCTCTTGCCTTCTTGCAATGAAATCCTAAATTGCTCCTTGCGTCAAAACCCCAACAATGGTTGAATCAAGCTTCACCTCTTTATCTGACTCCCTAACTAAACAAGAACTTTAACTCCTCAAAAGGCTATCAAAGAAATATGAACAGAAGGAGTCGAAACAAAAGAAGTCTGTTGAGGAATCGAAAGAACAAAAAGCAGAGACTGCAACTTCAAGGAAACAAGTCGCTGGGTCTCGCGACAAAGGTAAATATGTTTTGTCCCCATATCCTCTCATGCGTTCTTATGTTATAGACTGGAAATTTTTCGGGAATGATGAGTTCAACTTCAGGGAACCCTTTGAGTTCCAAGGATGGATGGATTTTCTGTGTCTAAACAGACCATGTTATGAGAATTTGGTTAAAGAATTCTATGGTTCTCTTAAGGTTAGTGGGCCAGAATCGATTTCTATAAGAAATCAAAGCGTTCTCTTATGCTGACTTAAGCAAAATTTTTAATTTGCCAAACACTGAGTCTCGAGTAACGAAAATCAAAGATATTTCTAGGGTTAGCGGATACAAAAAGGAGAAATTTATTAAGAAAATTGTTAAGAAAGGTTCTGCAGAAAAACAGGGTGTTATTAAATGCTCAAACTTGACAGATAGTATGAAGTGGTTGTACAAACTAATTATGCATTATATTTATCCCAAGAGTGCTTCACTTACATATGTGAATCAGGTTGAGATGTGCATTATGTGGCATGTAGGTGAGAAGAAACCCTTCAACCTCTATCACACTATCTTTGACAAAATGCAGAATAACCCTAAGAAACTACCCTATGGCATGTTGCTTACACCTGTGTTTGAATTCCTGAAAGTTAATTTGAAAGAAAGTGATGGCTGCAGTGTTTTAAAGCTAGACAGTGGGTCTTTGAAAATGAAAGATGAAGAAGGAGATGAAGAAAAGGAAAAAGAAGAGAAAGAGAAGAAAGAAAAAGGAGAAGAAGCTGAGAAAAGAAGAAAAGAGAAGAGAAAGGAAAAGCTAAGTTAGAAGAAGTAGAAAAGGAAAAAAAGAAAGAGAAATTAAAAAAAGAAGAGAAAGAAAAGAAATTAGAAGAAGAAAAGGAAGAGATAGAAAAAGAGAAGGAGACAGTAGCTGAGGATGAAGCAGAATCAGAAAAAGAAAAAGATAAGGAAACTAAAGAGAAAAAGGATTCTGATAAGGTAGAAAAAGAAAAGAAAGTAGAAGAAGCTAGTGATACAGAAACAGAGAAACTGGAATTGAGTGAAGAAGACAGGTCAACTGAGGTCAAGACTGAAAAAGAATCTAAGTTTTTATCAGCTTAAAGGAGTAGAGAAGCTATGCTGGGCAAAATGGAAAAAGAACTTATAGAGGAACATAATAAGGAGCTCGATGAGGCAATAAAACAATGTAAGGCTGTGATTGAGCATAATCAATCTCTCATCGAATCCTTGGAAAGAATGAAGGATGTCAATGAGATGAAGCTAGCTACTCTGAAAGTTAAGGGAACACCCTACACTCCTGTCTCAGAAAAGCCAAAGAAAGTAAAGCACACTGCGGGCAAACACAAAGTTCATGGAAGAAAGCCTCCACTGTACCCTTCTTCTAAATGGCCAGAAAGCTCTACTGAAACCACTCTTGCTCAAAATCTCAGAAGTTCTAAGAGAATTAGAACTAACTCCAAACCCCTCTGATTTCTTAGTTTTGTCTATGTTTTATGAATAATATATTTTGCTTTGTGGTGTCTTTGTAGGTTATATCATTTGAATTCTATTTTTTTTTCTTTTTTGCTCTGATCTTTACTAACCCTTTTGTATGATGACAAAAAGGGGGAGAACACAAGATATTTTGATGGTTAAGTACGTACTCTGCTAATGTGTGGTAACCTTAGTACTTACATCTTATTGCTTACATTGGTAACCTTAGTACTTACATCTTATTGCTTATATTGCTCATTATATCTGTATTGCTTATTATTTTCTAATTATGTTATTTCTATTTTATTTTGTGAGCTATGTGTTTTACATGATGAACTGATTGTTTAGTCTTTAGAACTTAGATTCTTGTTCTAACGTGTGCTCTGCAGGTTAGATTTAAGATTTCTGTTCTATTTCTAATGTCAGTTTTTATTCTATTTTTATGCTCTGACCATATGCGCTGATTATTAGAACTTAGAATGTATTGTCTATTTTTGCTAGTTCTAATATCAGTTTCTAAGAATTTTTCCTTGTTCTAAATTTCATAAATACTATCACTGCACCTATTCAGTGGGAGCATAATACATGCTCTAAACTTGCTTCTTGATAAGATCATTTGACATACTTAGAACTTATATTTTTCTATGCGTAAAAATTAGGGGGAGCACATGTTTTATGTTCGCTAAATTTATTGGTTTTGTCATCATCAAAAAGGGGGAGATTGTTGGCTCAAGGGTCAAATAATAATCTCGAGATTTTGATGATTAAAACAGAACAAATAAATTTAAATTATATTGTTTGTGCTAATAATATTCTATGCAGATTTCATATGGAAAGTAATAAATGAACAAGGCAAATCCTACAAATTTAAGGATTTTAAAGACATTTGAAGATCCTAGTGGTTAGACTTTTAGGATTCATTGTAGGATAGAGAGAACATCCAATTATAAGCACAAAAATCTATTTTCTCTCATCAAAATTATTTTTAAAAAATATCTCTTTAAAAATAAATCTTTTCGTTCCTTAAATTTACTTTAAATTATTTTTCGAACTCTCTTAAGATTCGAAATATTCAAAATTACCTAAATCAAAGAGACTTTGTCTCTAACAATTTTGGTAATAAGAATAAATCGAATAAAGATCTTATGTACTTCATTTTCGGAAATAAATTTTTTTAAGATCCAAAAATCTTGATTTATTTTTTTACCTAAACGAAGAAAGATTGTATTTTAATTCGTTTTGGTAAATAAATCTTTCAAAAAAGATTTTTCAAATATTTACTTTCGAAAATCTTTCTTTTAAAGGAAAGAACGATTGTCTCTTATTTGCTTACCAAAAAGATAGAATGTTGACTTAAAATTTTTGGTAACAAAGATTTCCATATCTTCTAAATAAGGAAAGACAATATTCTAATTTGAAAAAGAGATATTCACTTTCTAAAAACGAGAGTCATAGCCCTCTCTATAAAAAGGCGTTTCGTTTTTTAAGGACATGGAGAAAAAGAGTTTTAGTTTTAAGAGTATTCGTCCATTGATCAAATATTTTATCTCTCAAAACTTACTCTCTACCCCCTTATTTCTTTTCATCTTGATACGTTTTGTTTTATCTTTAAAAGAGAAAAGAAATTTTATAACAACTTCTTTTGAAAAATAGTTCTGATTTCTAAAACGTTTTTCTAATCTTAAAAACTTTTTTTCCTGTGCTTATATTTACATTTCTGTCTGTCTATTTAGATTCTGTAATCTTTAGTAGATAGGTTTTTATTTGGTAAACATTTGTGTAATAGTTTAGGTGAGAAGCTATTGTGAAATAGGTTATCAAGCGACCTTCTCCGTGAGAGAGATTCTAATGTCTTGAACTGAGTTTTTGTACTCTGCCAAAAACAAAAAGGGTTGAGGTTAACTAGAACCTTTGGAAAATCTAGTGGGACAAAGGGTAGATCTAGGTATTGATCTATTGCCTTATACTGTGGGTTTGTCTTTTACCCTTGAAAAGAGATAACATAGTTGAGGATCTCAAGATGAGTCTTGGGGAGTGGATGTAGGCAAGTTAGTGCTGAACCACTATAAATCACTGTGTTGATCTTTTTATTTTCGGAAGTTCTATTTGATAATATTTTACTCACATTTCTGTTTGTATTTTAGAAATGCTAAAGTTGTTAGTGTTTTGATGTTCTAATATGAAATAAGTTTTATCTTTTCTAAACATTAGAACTCTGGACTTCTGCTCAGTGAATATACCAAGTACTAAACGATTCTTCTATTTTCAGTATATTTCACTGTTTAGGTTTCTAATCTATTTTCTAAACTTGATCAAAACTTTGTGAAGCAGTTCAGATTTCGATAACTGTCTCTCACACAGTATTTTATGATTTTCTAAACTTTATGAGGAAGTTCTAATCACAATTGCTTTCCATCATAAAGCAGTTTTAATATTAAAATATGACATTGTGAAGCAGTTCTAATTGATAGCTGCACTTCGCAAAGTCTTTTTATTTTCTCTGAATAGAACATTGTGAGGTAGTTCTAATGAATGACTTATTTTCACAGGTTCATTAATTTTTCGCTGCAAATACAATTTCGAGTTTTATTTTAAAAGTTAAATTTTTATTTTTAGAAAACCCAATTCACCCCCCTCTTGGGTTGTGCCATTCATATACGGGACCCACAGCTTCATCTCCAACACATCCCTGATCCAGTGATATCTAACATGAATGTGTTTTGATGTTGAATGGAAGGAGGAATGCTTTCCAAGGTGAATTTCACTCTGACTATCATAAAATATCATTTATCATTCTTGATGAATTCCGAGTTCATTCAAGAACTTCTTCATCCATAGTAACTCCTTGCATGCTTCTGTTAGTGCTATAAATTCTGCCTCAGTTGTTGATAGAGCAATACACTTCTGTAATCTTGACTGCCACGACACGGCTCCCCCTGCAAATGTGATTAGATATCCTGATGTAGACTTTCTTGAGTTAACATCCCCAGCCATATCTGCATCGGTATAACCGACTAATACTGGCTTATCATCTCCAAAACATAAACATATTTTGGCTGTACCTTGAAGATACCTGAAAATCTATTTCACTGCAGCCCAATGTTCCTTTCCAGGATTTGAAAGAAACCGACTCACTACTCCGACTAAGTGAGCAATATCTGGCCGTGTACAAATCATAGCATACATCAAGCTTCCAACTGCTGAGGCATATGGAATCTTTTCCATTTCTTCCTTCTCTCCATCGGTAGAAGGGCACTGTTTTGAGCTTATTAAAGTAATTAGCAAGAGGATAACTAACCGCTTTAGCATTCTCCATTTTAAACCTTTAAAGTACTTTCTCAATGTACTTCTCCTGTGACAACCATAATTTCTTGGTTCTTCGATTCCTTGTAATCTTCATGCCAAGGATCTGCTTTGCTGGTCCCAAGTCTTTCATAGCAAAAGACTTCCTTAGCTGTTTCTTCAAGCTATTAATTCTGACAGAATTCTGACCAACAATCAACATATCATCTACATAGAGCAAAAGAATAATGTAGTCATCATCAGAGAATTTCTTTACGAAGACACAGTGATCTGAAGTAGTCTTTTTGTAACCTTGCTCCCCCATAACAGATTCAAACTTCTTATACCACTGTCTTGGTCCCTGTTTTAAACCATACAAGCTTTTCTTTAACTTACATACATAACTCTCTTTTCCTTTTTCGATGAAACCCTCTGGCTGCTCCATGTATATTTCTTCTTCCAAGTCACCATGTAGGAAGGCAGTCTTTACATCCATTTGCTTGATTTCCAGATTCAAACTGGCGGCCATTGAGCACTGTCCGAATGAATGTCATTTTCACAACTTGTGAAAAAATTTCATCAAAATCAATAGCCTCTCTTTGATTGAATCCTTTCACAATCAGTCTAACTTTGAATCGTGTTTGAGAGCTATGTTATTCCTGCTTGATCCTGAACACTCACTTGTTCTTTGTTGAGAATCTAAGCCCTAGGAGCAATTAATCAAATCAAATTCAATTATATATTTAATATTGGGCTTATAATAAGTTGGGCTTACCTTTAACACAAAATGGCTTAAGCCATTTTGGTTGGTTCACCCTTCACATTATATGCCCTTTTAGTTTGTTGTATTATTCGATGTTGGATTACCCACATACTCCAACACTCCCCCCTCAAGTGGGACTACCCACTTGATAAGCATACGATGGCCCAACACATGGGTCCATCAAGGTACGACCCAACACGGGAACTTTCCTCATGCAGGTTCGGGTCCCAGGCTCTGATACCATGTTGAGAATCTGAGCCCTAGGAGCAATTAATCAAATCAAATTCAATTATATATTTAATATTGGGCTTATAATGAGTTGGGCTTACCTTTAACACAAAATGGCCCAAGCCATTTTGGTTAGTTCACCCTTCACATTATATGTCCTTTTAGTTAATTGTATTTATCCGACGTGGGATTACCCACATACTCCAACATTCTTCAAAGCTTTCTTGTCTTTGGGCAACTTCACTAGCTCAAATGTTTTATTCTCATGTAAGGATTTCATTTCATCTTGCATGGTTTCAATCCAGTTCCTTTTGTGTTCACTTTCCATTGCTTCTTCAAAGCATTCAGGTTCTCCCCCATCAATCATCAATGCATATTCATTTGCTGGATATCTAGTAGATGGTTGTCTGACTCTACTAGATCTTCTTTGAGAACCTTTTGGTGCTAGTGGCTGAACATGAACACCATCAAAATCATCTTCTGGTTCATTCTAATAAAGAACTTCTGGATTTTCTAACTCTGGCACTTGTTCTTGTGGAACATCTTCTTCATCTCCAACTTGTCTTTATTCTGTTGTTGGAGGAACTATTTGCACATCTGTTGAATCATCATCAAATCTATCGGCAGCTTGCTTCTGAATCTTTTCAACATCTTCAATAGTCTGATTTTCAACAAATATAGCATCTCTACTTCTTATCATCTTTTTCTAGACTGGATAAAAAAACCTATAGCCAAACTGATCTTGGCCATAGCCAACAAATACACATTGTTAAGTCTTGACATCAAGCTTAGACCTCTCATCCTTAGGAATATGCTCAAAGGCTTTGCAGCCAAATACCTGCAAATGATCATAAGAAACATCCTTTCCTGACCATACTCTTTCTGGAGTATCATACTGTAGAGGAACACAAGGTGAACGATTTATAAGATGAACTGCTGTAAGAAGAGCTTCACCCCAAAATCTTTTAGACAAATTTGCATGTGAGAGTAAACATCTGACTCTCTCCATCAAAGTTTTGTTCATCCTTTGAGCCAAACCATTCAGTTGCAGCGTCTTGGGAGGTGTTGTTTGATGTCAATACCATGCTCTTTGCAGAAAGTATCAAATGGCCCAATGTATTCTCCACCATTATCTGTTCTGATGCACTTTAACTTTTTGCCTGTCTGTCGCTCAACCAAGTTTAGAAATTGTTTAAAAAAACATCTAAAACTTGATCTTTCGACTTCAAAGTGTATACCCCAGGTCTTCCTAGAATGGTCATCGATAAATGTTACAAAGTATCGATTTCGACCATATGACATCGTCAATGGTCCACACAGATCTGAATGTACCATATCTAACACATTCTTCATTCTGGAAGGCTGAGAAATCTTGAAGGCTACTTTATTCTATTTTCTTGCCATACAATCAAAACATTTCTCTAAATGGACTTTATCCAATCCAGATAGCATGTTATTTCTGACCAGAGTTGTCATTCCTTTCTCACTCATGTGGCCTATTCGTTTATGCCACAATTCAACCGTACTATCATCCTTCGCTATATTTAAAGTATCTTGGGAGAGCTTTGCATGCATCACGTATAATTTTGGGTCTTTCTTTCCATTGGCTACCACCATGGAACCTTTTGTGAGTTTCCATTGAACATTTTTGAAGGTGCTACAGAAATCTTCAGCATCAAGTCTGCCAACCGAGATTAAATTAGAATGCATATCTGGTACATGCACGACATCTTTTAGAATTAATCTCGAGCCATTTTCTGTCTCCAAGCAAATATCTCCCTTACCGACAACTTTCAACAATTTATCGTCTGCTATCTTGACCACACCCAGATTGTCTGGTGTGTAAGATGAAAAATTTTTTCTCCGGGATGTTGCATGAAGTGTAGCCCAACTGGTTTCTTGGGTTGCAAGATTGATAGTGTCTTCAATGAACAATTGGAGCTCAGCAATAACATTAGCTTTATCATCATTGCTTTCTTCTTTCTTTGCTTTGCCTTTGATCTTCTCCTGATCACTTTTGAACTTCCGGCAATACCTTTGTAACACCCTCCGCCCAGTCCCGAGAGACCCGACGACGGATGTCACATTCGGTGCCGGAGGCACCGTCTTAACTTAACTTATAAATCAGAAAATCCTAGTATGAATTAGAAGTGATTTAATATTCACAAGTTTAGCAAGTAGTATTTTTTTTTTTTAAATGATTTGGGAGAAACCTACAGAAAAACTGCAAGAGTTTCCCCTAAACATAGACATTGCCAAACAAGTGAATACACAACACTCCCAATTTCAAAACTCCAAACCCCATCAAACGCCAAAAACAACACAATAACACTCTTCTAAGGTCTAACTACAACATTTTCGTATGCATCAATTAGATACATTTCGTTAAATATATTACTTTGAATTTTCTACACAATAAATAAGTTCCAAGTTATCTTCCAATAAATACACCCAATTAATTTCCAATAATATACTTAAAGTATAAATTACATAATAGAGTCTCCAAAAATGGACTACTTATACATGCCATAATACTTAATAACTACCAAAATATCTCTTCAGCTCTGATGCTACTCTTTTGGTCTTCAATCAGCAAATATAGACTCCAACCTACGCGTGATAAAATCAACGCGCTGAGTATAAAACTCAGTGGTGCTCATAAAACACAACAAACCAATGTTGCGATGGCAACACACTTAAAATATCAATTTTCATCAAAAGATTTACAATCATAAAATCATTAACGCTTTAATATACATTTACATTTATAACAAAATGATCAAATAAACTATTAATATTTTATTCGTTCAAATCATAAATTCATTATTTGAAATTGTAGTACACCAATACATATACTGGTTATTTAGAAAACCATGTAAAGTAATATCCTGCTTTGACAATTCATTTAATAACATATAATCATTTATTTCCAAGCTACCTGAAAAATATGTTTACAAGGGCTCACATACACTTAGGAGAAAAAGAAGCAGATAGGTTTTCAGAACAGATTCAGAATGGCCTTAGGTCGCCAACAGATTCAGAACATATAGAGTGCGTCCGCCCTAACAGAACAGAAGGCACCCACGTGCCTAGCATATGATCATAGCTTCTTATCAAAATGGCATCAAATGCCGAGCATGCTCATCATACAGAATAAAATCAAATCACGCATCAAATTCACACCAAGTATATTAGAGCCCAAAGTCCATTTTTTTTATTCTTATTTTTAGTCTGACTTTCCATTGCTCATAAAATTTATTTTCTGTAGTATTCATAAAATTACAATGAAAACTGAATTTAAACTGAATTCATTCATGAAACATCTCATACTTAAACCAAAGTACTTAACATTGGAAATTTCCAGCATAAAAGCAATCTTGACCTTTGCTGAGTTTTTAATACATAACTTGAGTTATATATCTCCAAATTAAATGAAATTAGATTCATTAGAATGATAAGACACAATTATACAATTGTTATGAAGGAACCATAACCCAGAAACATCTGCAAGATAGGCAAAATAAGCTAGGAACACAGACTAATAGTCCAGACCGGATTCAGCAGAACCAAGTCCAATGTTTATTGAATTTCTCCGTAACCAGACACTCAAATTAAACCAATCCAACACCAGGGAAATCTCAAGACACAGGGTAACAACTCTCATGAAGAACTCAACACCTAATCTTGCCATTATGGTGGTCAAAATAGTCACTCAATCTATTGCTGCATGTGGTACGTTACAACAGAGTCAGTTTAGGTGTTTTAGTCATAAGGTGAGCTATATATATCAAAATTGGACACAAGAGGATGGGTTGGAAAGCTAAGAAGTATACCTACAACTTTCATGAAGGACTCAAATATAGAGGGAAAATAAAACGAATAGAAAAATAGTCCTTAAACACACCCATTAACATTTTCCCTTGGTAAAATTCTGCCACTTTTGGAAGAAGAAGAGAAAAATAAGTTCTTCATAAATTCAACATATAGATAGGCTTAGAAAACACTCAAGAACACATTTATACAACCAAATTCCAGCAATCAAATCAGGTCATACAAAATCCCAAATTTTCACAAAGTAGTACAAACTTCACAAATCCAAAAATTGAAGTAAGGTTAGTGTGTTTATGAACACAAACCTTTAAAACAACTTGAATCAAAGCTCCTTAAACTTTGGTCTTGCCTTTATCTTTGTTAGAAGGCTCTCCACCCTCTACATGTAATAAGCTCAAAATCAAAACAAAGAAAACAAAGAAAAGAAGAAATTGGAGCATGATTAAGTATAATCCAAAAGAAAACTCTAAATCCAAAAATAATGAAGTTTACTTCACCTAATGAATTCTCCAAATTCCTTGAAATCAATCCCTAAAAACCCCTTCTCAAGCTTTAATCTCTAGATTTTCTTACTTTATTCAAGGTAAATGGAGTGAATTTGGTGAATTATTCAAGTAGAAAATGGAGAAAACAAAGAGAAGAGAAAGAGAGGCTAAAAGTGAAATGGAGGAGAAGAAGATGAAGTTCACGTTAGATGGAGAAGAAGAGGAAGAAAAATATTGCTCAAATAATGGAGTTGACTAAAGGGTAGTTTGGTCTTTTCACCAAAATTGGATGGCTAGGATTGAATGTAAATCTAATCTAATGGCTACAAATATTCTCCAAATTAAATTCCTTCAAAATATTATATAACACAACAAAATTCTCAAATTTACTCCATAAAAATAATTCCTCTAATTTCCTTAATTAATATAACATCATTTCAAATTTAATCCATACAACTATTGCCTCTAATTTCCTTAATTAATATCACATCTTAAGTTACTACTCACTAATTCTCTAAAATTCTCCAAAAATATTCACTACTTACTTTCTACCCATAAAAATCATGCATGCATGCTCCAAAAATGTAACATAAAATATTAACCATATATAATAATTTTTCTGGACCAAAATAATACCGACTCCCGGACCGACAATACTATTCACAGACAGATAAACTACTATTTCAACACAGGAAAAAATAGGGCGTTACAGCTCTTCCCCCCTTAAAGAATTTCGTCCTCGAAATTCACCTGAATTAAACAACTGAGGATGTTGTTGTCTCATAATGTCTTCACTTTCCCATGTAGCTTCCTCGGTCTTATGGTTTCTCCAAAGAACCTTTACCAAAGGAATTCTCTTATTCCTTAGTTCCTTAACTTCCCTAGCAAGTATCTTCACCGGTTCTTCCTCATAAGTTAAATCTGGATCAATAGTAATTGATTCAACTGATATCACGTGTGATGGGTCGGACCGATACCTCCTCAACATAGATACGTGGAAAACGTTATGGATCCTATCCAGGTCTGGTGGTAAAGCTAGTCTATAGGCCAATGGACCCACACGCTCAATGATCTCATATGGACCAATGAACCTAGGACTAAGCTTACCCTTTCTTCCAAATCTCAATATCTTTTTCCACGGAGATACCTTAAGGAAAACCTTATCTCCCACTGCATACTCTATATCTCTCCTCTTCAAGTCTGCATAAGATTTTTGACGATCTGAAGCTGCTCTCAATCGATCTCTGATAATTTTGACCTTTTCTTCTGTATCCTGAATCAAATCCGGACCTACCATCTTGCCCTCGCTCAATTCTGACCAACATAATGGAGTCCTACATCTCCTACCATAGAGCGCTTCAAAAGGGGCCATCTGAATACTCGACTGATAACTGTTATTATAGGCGAATTCGATAAGTCGAATGTACTTCTCCCAACTGCCCTCAAACTCAATAACACAAGTTCTTAACATATCCTCCAAAATCTGAATAACCCGCTCTGACTGACCATCTGTCTGAGGATGAAAAGCTGTGCTGAAATTCAGCTTGGTACCCAGGGCCTCATGTAGCTTCTTCCAAAATCTAGAAGTAAATCTCGGATCTCTATCTGAAATGATGGATGAAGGAACTCCATGTAATCTCACTATCTCATCTATATACAGCTCTGCATACTGCTCCATGGTGAAATCGGTCTTAATAGGAAGAAAGTGTGCTGATTTAGTTAGTCTGTCAACTATTACCCATACAACATCTTTCTTTTTAGGAGTTAAAGGCAATCCAGTCACAAAATCCATTGTAATCTTATCCCATTTCCACTCTGGAATAGCAGTAGGGTGTAACAAACCGGAAGGAAACTGGTGCTCTGCTTTAACTTGCTGGCATGTCAAACACCTCGACACATAATCTGTGATCTCCCTCTTCATCGCCGGCCACCAATATTGTGATTTCAAATCCTGATACATTTTATTACTGCCAGGATGCATAGCATATGGACTACTATGAGCTTCCTTTAAGATACTCTTTCTCAACTCTGAAATTTTAGGCACACAAATTCTGTCCCCAAAGTACAAGCAGTCGTCATCTTTAATCATAAATCTCTTTTTCTTTCCCTCTCTAGTTAGGTCTTTCCACAAGGCAACAGTCTCATCATCCTTTTGTGCATCTCGAATTTGCTGAAGTAGGCTAGGTCTAATCACAAGCTCTGCCACAAGTGCACCATTACTAGCTACAGATAATCGAGTATTCATAGCACGTAAAGCAACCAAGGATTTCCTACTAAGTGCATCTGCTACCACATTCGCTTTACCTGGATGGTAATCAATGGTAAAGTCATAGTCTTTAAGCAGCTCTAACCATCTACGTTGTCTCAGATTAAGCTCCTTTTGAGTAAGCAGATACTTGAGACTCTTATGATCCGTATACAGATGACATTTCTCACCATATAAGTAATGCCTCCAAATCTTCAAAGCGAAGACTATAGCTGCTAACTCCAAATCATGAGTAGGGTAGTTCTTCTCATGTGGTTTAAGCTGTCTAGAAGCATAAGCAACTACCTTACTCTCCTGCATAAGCACACAACCCAATCCATTATGCGAAGCATCACTATACACATCATACGGTCTACCCGAAACTGGCTGTGTCAACACTGGAGCCTCAGTAAGCATCGTCTTAAGCTTCTCAAAACTATTCTGACATTTATCAGTCCACTCGAATCTGACATCTTTTTGAAGAATTCTAGTCAAAGGAGCTGCAATGAGAGAAAATCCCTTTATAAATCTTCTATAATAACCAGCCAATCCTAAGAAACTCCGAATCTCTATAACATTCTTAGGTGGCTTCCATTGAACCACTGCCTCTATCTTCTTCGGATCAACTCTAATACCCTCAGCAGAAATAATGTGACCCAAAAAGTAATCTCAGACAACCAGAATTCACACTTACTCAACTTAGCATACAACTGTCTCTCTCTCAATATTTGAAGTACAATTCTCAAATGGTGATTATGATCCTCTCTAGTCCGAGAATATACCAAGATATCATCAATGAACACAACTACAAACTGATCTAAGTAAGGATGAAAAATCCGGTTCATCAAATCCATGAAAACTGCAGGAGCATTCGTCAACCCAAACGGCATTACCAAGAATTCATAGTGACCATAACGTGTCCTAAAAGCAGTCTTAGGTACATCTGATTCCTTAACCCCCAGCTGGTGATAACCCGATCTCAGATCTATCTTTGAGAACACGCTAGCTCCTCTCAACTGATCAAACAAATCATCTATCCGAGGCAATGGATATCGATTTTTCACTGTAACTTTATTAAGTTGTCTATAATCAATACACAATCTAAGTGATCCATCCTTCTTCTTTACAAACAATACTGGCGCACCCCATGGAGATACACTAGGACGAATGAACCCCTTATCAAGTAACTCCTGAATCTGTATCTTTAACTCTTTCAACTCAGTAGGAGCATCCGATATGGAGCAATGGATATCGGTGCAGTACCAGGCATGACCTCAATACCAAACTCAACCTCTCTCTGAGGAGGTAACCCAGGCAACTCCTCTGGAAATACATCCGAAAAATCACATACTATGGGTATATCATGTACACCAGGGGATTCTGACTCTGGAGTAAGTACACAGGCTAAGTATGCCTCACAACCATGCTGGATCAGTCTTCTAGCAGTAGAAGCAGAAATAATATTAGAGAGGTAATCCGACCTCTCACCCACTACTACAATCTCCTCACCAGATGAAGTCTGGAGTGTAATCCTCTTCAGTCTACAATCAATCATAACTCCATGTCTAGATAACCAATCCATACCCAATATCACATCAAACTCCCGGAAAGGTAACTCTATCATATCTCCCAAAAATACATGGCCATATATTACTAATGGACAAGCTCTATACACCCGATTAACTATCACACTATGACCCAGTGGATTAGTAACCTTCATACTATGCTCTAATATATCAGCATGCATATTACCCAATCTACCCACATGTATGCATAAATATGAATGCGTAGAGCCAGGATCAATCAAAGCATATACAGAAAGATCAAAGATAGAGAATATACCAACTATAACGTCTGGGGCATCCTGCTCCTCCCTAGTCCTAATAGCATACGCTCTGGCAGGTGCTCTGGACTCAAGTTTGTCCATTGTCTCTGAAACTAGCCTCTGACTCCTAGAACCTACTGTATCGCCACGGCCTCTGCCTCTTCCTCTCGGAATAAAGGAAGCTGACCTCCCGACCTGTGGAGCTGAACTAGCCAAAGTAGGGCAGTCTCGAATTATATGCTCAGTAGATCCACATCGAAAGCATGCCCCAGATAATCTCCTACAAACTCCAGGATGTCTCTGACCACAATGAGTACATGTCGGTAAATTGCTCCATGCAGTACCTCCACCACTAGCAACAGATGTGGTCTGTGACGCTGCTCTACCATAAGGACCATGTCTAGGTCTCTGTATCGGTCTAGACCAAGTCTGTGATGCACCTCTATACCTCTTACTGCTAGACTGAGCCCCAGAAGTCTGTCCAGATGTCATACCCTGAAGCCTTTTTTGTTGGCCCTGCTGATTCCATTGCTGTCTAGCCTGTTGCTCATTCCTAACTTCTTCAAGCTCTAAAGCTGCCTTTACCAGAGAAGACAATGTTGTATGAGGATGAGCAACCAGATGCATTCTATATTCATCATGCAACCCTCTACGAAAACGCTTGCATCTATCTGATTCAGTAGGAACCATCTCCACGGCATACCTGCTTAGCCGGATGAACTCTCTCTCATATTCAGACACAGTCATTTTGCCCTGTTTTAACTCTAAAAACTCAGCTTTACGTTGGTCCATGTACAGCTCCCCAATATATTTTTATCTGAACTCAGACAGAAAGAATGCCCAAGTCCTCTTCTCTTTACTGACTGTCTGTGATACTGTTTCCCACCACTGATAAGCTTCCTCCCTTAATAACGAAGTGGCACAAACTAAACTATCTGAAGCTGAGCACTGCATCTGCTCCAATATCCTTTCCAAAGACTGGAGCCAATACTCGGCTGTAGAAGCCATATCATCCCTGCTACCCCTGAACTCAACAGCTCCATATTTTCTCAATTTCTCAATAGGGGGACGAACTGGAATAGGGGCTGGAGCAGCTGGAGCCTGGGGAACAGTTCCCGCTACTTGCCTCAAAGCAGCAACTAACTGCTGAACAAACGTATCCTGATTAGGCCCCGCAGGACCTGCAGCAGCCTGCCCCACTCTCGAGGCGTGCTCCGCATCAGAACCCACAGCACCACTAGCATCATGACCAACAGGGACACCACCACTATGAGGAACATAACTATCCACCTCCTCCTCAGACTGATGTTGAGACATCACTGAACTCCTACAAAGACCAAAAGGTTCGCATCAGAGAGAAGTTCTAAATCAAACCACTATGGCATGTATTGAACTTAACTATTCCTCTATATGCATATAGTCCGAGAACCGCCTAAACCTGGCTCTGATACCACTAAATGTAACACCCTCCGCCCAGTCCCGAGAGACCCGACGACGGATGTCACATTCGGTGCCGGAGGCACCGTCTTAACTTAACTTATAAATCAGAAAATCCTAGTATGAATTAGAAGTGATTTAATATTCACAAGTTTAGCAAGTAGTATTTTTTTTTTTAAATGATTTGGGAGAAACCTACAGAAAAACTGCAAGAGTTTCCCCTAAACATAGACATTGCCAAACAAGTGAATACACAACACTCCCAATTTCAAAACTCCAAACCCCATCAAACGCCAAAAACAACACAATAACACTCTTCTAAGGTCTAACTACAACATTTTCGTATGCATCAATTAGATACATTTCGTTAAATATATTACTTTGAATTTTCTACACAATAAATAAGTTCCAAGTTATCTTCCAATAAATACACCCAATTAATTTCCAATAATATACTTAAAGTATAAATTTGTGAATACTCAAATTTTGAGGCTCAAAGAGCCATTTTTTTCGGACTGCAAACAGTCCGGTCGGACCGGAGGTCATTCAAAAAAGTTCACCGGAAGTGTGCCAATATGGTACTTGAAATGTCCGAAAAATTACGAGGATCACGGAACTGGTCTCGGAATATTTTTCCGAGATCCGGAACTCCCGGAAAAGCCTCCGGAATAATAAGGAGAAAAAGGCACACGTGCCCGCCCACGGGGGCGGGCCTGCCCGCCCAAGCCAGGCGGGCATGCCCGCCTCGCATGGGCGGGCACACCCGCCCAGCTTGGGCGGACACGCCCGCCCAGCATGGGCGGGCATACCCGCCCAAGCCAGGCGGGCAGGCCCGCCCAGCTTGGGCGGACACGCCCGCCCAGCATGGGCGGGCACGCCCGCCCAGCTTGGGCGGACACGCCCGCCCAGCTTGGGCGGGCACACCCGCCCAAGCCAGGCGGGCATGCCCGCCCAGCTTGGGCGGACACGCCCGCCCAGAATGGGCGGACACGCCCGCCCAGAATGGGCGGGCACGCCCGCCCAGCTTGGGCGGACACGCCCGCCCAGCATGGGCGGGCACGCCCGCTCTCTTAGGCGGGCACGCCCGCCCTCGAGGGCGGGCAGGCGCGCCCGGGGTGCGTTTTTTTCCTATAAAAAGAGGCCCCGGGGCTCCATTTTACTCACTCAGTCTGTGTTGACGGACGCTCCTTCTCCCTACGCTCTTTGCGATTCTTTACTGCTTTCTTGCATTTTTTTAGTTTTAATTTTATTTTATTGTTGTGATACCTGGTCACTTAAAATTAAATTAAAATTAATTCCCTTAACGAGGAGCTTAACCTGGAGTTAAGAAGCGGTCGACGATTAAATCAGGTATGTAAACAAAACTCTGCCTATTTAATTTTAGCACTTCATGCATGCTTCTCTTCTACTCCGCCTAAATTCTATAACGGCATAAATGCATTCATATCATCCACCAGGCAAATAAAATGGTCTTAAATAAATAAAATTAAGCTTAAGTGCCCGGTTAATTAATAATCGTGGTATTAAAGCTTAAATTCGACAATATTGGCTAAAAGCCTAGTTAATCAATAACTATGGTGAAAGTGCCTTATTTCGAACAGTTTTTTTGCCTAAGTCTAATTAATCAATAATTGTGACTAAAAGGCCCTGATTAAACACTTTTTCTTTTTATGGCAATAAATTGCCTATATTTCAATTTAATTAATCACTTTAGGCAAACAAATTGCCTATAAGTGAGAATTGATTCTTTTCCATAGCGACAAATCGCTTCAAGCAATATTTTGGCTAAAAGCCTTTAATTAATCACTTTAGGCAAACAAATTGCCTATAAGTGAGAATTGATTTCGTTCTCATAGCGACAAACCGCTTAAATCAAAATTTGGCTAAAAGCCTTTAATTAATCACTTTAGGCAAACAAATCGCCTATAAGTGAAGATTAACTTTTTTGTAGCGACAAATCGCTTAAATTAAATTTCTTTGGCTAAAAGCCTTCGAACAATTTTTTTTGGCAAATAAACTGCCTTAAATCAATCCATTTAGGCGATAATCGCCCAATTAATATCATTTGGCAAATTAAGTGCCTAAACCAATATTTTGGCTTTAAAAGCCTTAAAACAATTCGTTTTGGCACAAATGCCTTAAAAAATCAATCTTTTGGCAAGAATAAGCCCAAATTAAACTCTTTTGGCTAAAAGCCTCAAAATCAACATTTTGGCACCAAGTGCCTAAATCAATCAGTCTTTTGGCAAAAAGCCTAAACAAAATGCACGGAGCATACACACACTCATGCATAAAGCATCCCATTCAAAGCCCTCTAAAAAGAGGCGTATCGAACTACGTCGACTTTGATCTTCCATTCAAACGGAAGTACGTAGGCACGTTTGGGATTTAACCCCGAGCGGCAAGTCAAAATCACATAAACCTTTTATTTGGTCCAATCACATCATTTACCTTGCAAAGCATTCAAGCATTCATTCATGGTTAGTTTATCAGCATGACATAGTCTCGGGATCCATCTCGGGTTTGCACACCATGCTTTAGACATTGGGTAATTAATCTAGTAACTAGGTTAATTAAAAATGGAGTCACTTAGGGTTTTTTCCTAGTTTACCCTGAAACAATTAAACAAGGTGGCGACTCACACATCACGTGCGTTTCTTCCTTAGTCACATGCCTTCATATTGCATTTGATATTTTGGGGAGGGGTTCACAGTTTGGCGACTTCACTGGGGAATGTTTATGTAATCTTTTTGCATAATAGTGGACTACAATTGCTGCATAGACTAACCTGCCCTTCTTTAGGGTATTATTTTACTATGCTTTGTTTTGCAGGGTACCTAAGCACAAATTGAGTATTCCTTCTTTAAGAATGCTTAATAAGGGAAATTTGAACTTGATTGACAAATTTAATTAAGACATTTAAATTTGTTGACTTATGTGCACGATTGAGAATCTTTTTCTCCATTGCATAAAAAATGAATTTCAAATGAATTTCTTCTCTCTCTGTTCAAACTTCTGAGTCTGGATAGCAAGTAGCGCTGATCGGCAGGTCTCTTTGATTATGTCGACGGACAGCCAAAGCGTCCTCCCTGTTACCGCAAACCGCCCCTAATCCTTTTGGGGGTGGCCCATGGGTATGCGTACCACTGGACCCACGTGAAACTCTTTGTTTCACATGTGGTTAGGTATATCCATACTCAAGGTTCAAGGGTCCCTTATAAACCGATTCTCTATTTGAGTCATAGCCTATAGAACCTACCCTTTAGGGCTGTATGCACCCAATGATGTGAATCATATTCATTAAATGGTTTATGACATGTTGTTATGTGCATTCACGACATATCATAGGCATGGGATAAACACAAAGAGAGCAGAAAAACACCCTTTTACATTCAGTCATGCACAGTTGGACAAAGAGTCAATCTACCTCATATCAGTTACCTGATACACCAACCACTGTACCTAATCCAGCTACCCTTACCCTTGCAGGTGCCCACAATCCGAGTGCCTACCCAAGTGCCAGACACACCTACAGTGCTATCACCAGCTTCACCAGCTTCACCAGCTACACCAGCTTCGCCTACAACTCCAACAACCCTATCTGCACCAATGGCATCACTTGCTGATATCCAAACCCTCATCGAACAACTAGAGGCTAGAATGGAGGCCAGAATGAATGAGGCACTAGCTGCCCAAAGGACCGCCCTGATAGCTGAATTGGGAAATGGGAATGGTAATGGAAATGGGGCTTCCGCTGGGGGAAGTGGACCTGCTGCCTCCAACCAGGGTCCTGCTGCTGAACCTACAGACCCCGTCCTAAACCTGGATGAGATGCCTTCCAAAACTGCTTCTGAGCTGGAAGCTCAGAGAATGAGAGAGAAGCTAGAGCTTTTAGAAAGGTCAATCACTGCCCTCAAGACCCATAAGGAAGTGGTGGACATGGACTCCTTGTCTTTGTTCCCTGAAGCCAGATTACCAACTAAGTTCAAGATGCCCAACATGGACAAGTTTGATGGAACCACTTGTCCTAAAACACATTTGAAAATGTATGTGGGTGCCTTAAACCCATTCGGATTGAGCAGTGAGCTCCTTGCTCAGTTGTTCCAACAATCTCTTACTGGTGCTGCATTAAGATGGTTTGTTAGCCTTGATCGGTCTAAGATGAAGACCTGGGAGGATATCTGTAATGCATTTAATTCCCAGTATCACTACAACATGGAGGTGGATGTTACCCGAAGGGAATTAGAGACTACTAAGCAGAAAAATAATGAACCTTTTTCCTCGTTCCTTACGAGGTGGAGGGCCAAGGCCGCCCAAATGATTAACCGGCCTTCAGAACAAGAACAGGTAGACATAATAATAAAGAATCTGCAGCCTGTCTACCAACAGCGGTTACAAACTCAGTACCTACCAACGTTTCAGTCACTCATTGCCACTGCTACGAAGGTAGAAGATCTGATTCAAATGGGGCAACTGAAAGAAGACTCAGGAACCTCAAAGTACAAGAAACCTAGCCAAGCTAGTAAAGTCCATGAAGTGGCAAGCATCACCCCCACTAACCCTTTGCGTGTGGGGAGCATGAGAAATGGCAATCAGTCCAGAAGAACCTATACTGATCTCGGGATGCCAATCCTTTTGGTTTTCCGAGAGGCTGTCAAGGCCAATTACATCAAGCCTTTGGAAGCAAGGCCCCCACCAAATCCTTTACCAAGGAATTACAAAGCAGATGAATACTGTGAATACCATCAGGGATATGGGCATAAGACTGAAGCGTGTTGGACGCTTAGGAACCGCATACAAGATCTGGTAGACAATGGGTCGATCATCCCGAGAAGTAAACCAAACATTAGTACTAACCCCTTACCAAATCATGGGGTAAATGCTATTATAGATGACCAGGAGCTGATCGATCCTTTCGAACTGTTCCTAGAGATGAATAACATATGTGTCCTGGATCTGAACGACCTAAGTGAAGAGGTCGATGCTATTACCAGGAGCGGGAGACAGTATGAGCCACTGGTTTTGGATAAAATCCACAACAAGCCCTACCAGAGGGCAGAGGAGCCAAAAGAGGACTCGGTACTCTTACAATTGAAAAAGACACAAGCTAGGGTATCAATCTGGGAACTGTTGGCAGCATCCTTTCCTCATCGCCAAGCTCTTTGCAAGGCTTTGAGCCAATTACAGACGTCAGTGGAGGTTAGCCCGGAAGTACTAGTCTCCACCCTCACCCAGTCATCCAAAGTACAAAGCATCGGGTTTTCTGATGAGGACCTGCCTAAAGAGGGGGGCAGTCATAATAATGCCCTGTATGTCACGGTTCAGACCAGAGACAAAACGGTGCCCATGGTTCTCATTGACAATGGGTCAGCTCTGAATGTCTGTCCACTAAGGGTAGCCAGCTGCTTAGGGTTGGAGGAAACAGACTTCACTCCATCAGATCAAATAGTGAAAGCATACGATAGTACCCGGAGGGAAGTATTGGGGGTTGCCACACTGAAATTAACAGTTGGGCCAACTGTGATGGAAGTTCCGTTTCAGGTTATTGATGTACCAACCAGCTTTAATCTGCTTCTAGGTAGACCATGGATACACCACACCAAGGCAATACCCTCGTCCTTGCACCAAAAGGTCAAGTTTCCCTATGAAGACAAAGTTATCACCATTCAAGGGGATGACTACAATCAGCTGAAAAAGCCAAAGGGCCAGCCTCTCTTTGAGGTCAGTCCTGAAACTGCCAACCTACCTCTCTCAGGATTTCAGTATGACACCGTGCAATGCGTAGAAGGAAAGCCTGCCAATTCTCGAGTTCTCTTTGATTTCGGGACAGTACGGATAAACTGCATAGTGCCTTTGACGCTGAAGATGTCCTACCTGCCAGGAATGATTATGGCAAGGTCAGGAAAAACATACCCCGCACTGCAGGCCTGGGAGTGTCCGGTAAATGAAGGAACTTATGGACTGGGTTATGAGCCTACCGAGGAAGACCGCGCTGAAAGGATAAGACGAAGGAAGAAGGGAGGCATACAAATGGCTATTTCTGTAAACTGGGAGAGACAATTCCTTATTGTGGCTTCCCGGAGCCATTCCCCTGCCCGACTGCTAAGAAGATGCTGCCGGGATTAGAAGTATTTGCCGATGTCTGGGGCAACGGGCCCGAAACCATCACTAAACTGGAAACCGAGGACTTCATGCAGCCTAGTCTCTTTGATGAGGTTGCAGTCATCACAGGAAATGATGGGAATCAAGACCTGCTCAACCTGATCAAGCCAAGCGAAGGACCTCTTGACAACTGGTACGCCGAGGAGGAGCACACTGCTGATAAACCCCCTCCCGAGTCAAACCTAGCACCAGAGTCTGTAATCATGTCCTGTACTGAGTCTGAGTCTGATCCCGAGTCTGGAACCGAGTCAGAGTCCAGTTCCAGTTCTGAGTCGTCTGTGTCGGATCTAGAAGATCCAGATTTCAAACTTGATGTAACTTTTGAAGACGATTCTGTCATAATTAATAAAGGTCTGCAAATTCTTGATTACCCTGCGTGTCTATCTTTCCAAGCATTTCCAAGCAAAAATGATCAAATAAATGAAATAAAAAATGAAAAGGAAAAAATAATGATTGGCAAAGAAGAAAATGAACATACACACATTGCATCTGATTGCATGAACAGGGAACAGGTCAGTAAATGTTTGAAGAAGTTTGCCGATTGTTTCATGTGGAAGGCGAGTGACATCACGGGAATTGACCCAGCAATAGTGGTGCACAAGATTCCGGTATATCCGGAAGCCAAACCGGTGAAACAAAAACTCAGAAGACTGAAGACGGAATGGTCCTTAAAAATCAAGGAGGAGGTTGCCAAGCAGCTAGAGAATAAGTTCATAGAACCCATCGCCTACCCAACATGGTTAGCAAATATTGTGCCGGTGCCGAAGAAAGATGGCAAAATCAGAATGTGTGTGGATTATCGGGATTTGAATAGAGCATGTCCGAAGGACGACTTCCCCCTGCCGCATATTGACTTGTTGGTGGACCGAATGGCTGGACACGAGACGGTCTCTTTGACCGATCTTGCTGTCGGGTATAATCAAATAATGATGCATTTGCCAGACAAAGAGAAGACGGCATTCATCACGGAATGGGGAACCTACTGCTATAGGGTCATGCCCTTCGGGCTCAAAAATGCCGGGGCAACCTATCAAAGAATGGCAACGACCATCTTTCACGACATGATTCACAAGGAGGTGGAAGTGTATGTGGATGATATGGTGGTTAAGTCAAAAACAACCGAAGAACATACAACAGCACTTGAGAAGTTCTTCCTTAGACTTCGAAAGTATAATTTGAAGCTCAACCCGGCGAAATGTCTGTTTGGAGCCACGTCCGGAGTATTTCTGGGGCATATGGTTAGTCGGAAGGGCATAGAGATTGACCCTTCAAAGGCCAAAGCTATTCTGGAAATGCCAGCACCAAAGACCGAAAAAGAAGTCCGAGGTTTCTTGGGAAGGCTACAGTACATCAGCCGTTTCATCAATCAGTTGGCTGATACCTGTGGCCCAATTTTCAAGCTACTTAGGAAAGGAGTGGCAGTCAAATGGAATGAGGATTGTCAGGCAGCTTTCGACCAAATCAAGCAATACCTGTTATCCCCACCAGTTTTACAACCACCAAGGGTAGGAAAGCCTTTGCTATTGTACCTATCAGTGACAGAAGAAGCTATGGGTGCAATGTTAGCTCAGCAGGCAGAAGATACAAGGGTAGAAAATGCCGTGTATTACCTCAGTAAGAGGATGCTAGAATACGAATTGAAATATAATAAAATAGAGAAGCTGTGTTTGGCTCTGGTCTGGGCATGTACAAAGCTGCAACATTACCTCTCGTCTTACACTACGCACGTTATTTCTGAATCGAACCCCTTGAAATTCCTTATGGAAAGGCCGGTCCTTGACTGTAAGATGGCAAAGTGGGTATCGGTGCTTGCAGCTTATGACCTAAAATTTGTACAACGGAAGGCAGTAAAAGGCGGAGCCTTGGCTGACCAATTAGCAGAACTGCCAGTTGAAGACCAAATGCCGGAGGTGGAATTTCCTGATGAAGACTTGTTGAATTTGGAAAGAGAAGTCTGGGAGATGTACTTTGATGGAGCTTCAAACTACCATGGAAATGGGGTTGGTGTCGTATTCAAAACTCCTTGTGGAGAGTACGTCCCAATTGCAGTTAAACTAGACTTCGACTGTACCAATAATGAGGCCGAATACGAAGCCTGTATCAAGGGATTAGAAGCCGCCCTAGAAAAAGAAATAAAAATCCTTAGGGTTTTCGGAGATTCCAACCTGATAGTCTCCCAGGCCCTAAGGAAGTGGAAAATCAAGGAAGAGCGTTTGGTTCCTTACCTACAACGCTTAGACGAATTGGCTCAACAATTTGAGGAATTATCTTTTCACTACTTACCGCGAGCCAAGAATCAGTTTGCCGATGCCCTAGCTACTTTGGCCTCCATGGTCAATGTAGAGGGAGACCAAGTCATTCGACCTCTGACAGTCCGGCTACAGAAACAGCCAGCACACGTTATGAATTTGGTGGATGACAAGCCTTGGTACTGGGATATACAGAACTATCTTCAGGGTGAAGCCTATCCGGAGGGATCCACTAAAACTGATCAACGGACATTGAGACAGTTAGCATCCGGATATTTCCTTACTGAGGGAATTCTGTATAAAAGAAGTTGGAATGGCTTGCACCTGAGGTGCGTTGACGAAGAAGAGGCTCAAACCATCATGGATTCCGTACATAATGGGGAATCTGGTCCACACATGCATGGGATGGCCCTGGCTCGGAAAATTATGAACCTGGGTTATTACTGGTCAACTATGAACGAAGATTGCGTGAGGCACACACGGAAATGCCACGAGTGTCAAATTTTCGCTAAACTGCAAAGGCAGCCTCCGGTCAATCTGAATCCCATAGCCTCACCATGGCCTTTCGCAATCTGGGGCATAGACATAATTGGAAAGATCCATCCGAAGGCCTCTAATGGCCACCAATTTATCCTGGTTGCTGTTGATTATTTCACAAAGTGGATCGAGGCAGCCTCCTATTCGGTTTTGAATGCCAAGAAGGCAGCACAGTTCGTTCGTACCCACATCCTTTGTCGGTATGGAACACCATTCGAGATTATCACTGATAATGGATCTCATTTTCAAAACGAGTTTTCAGACCTGCTGAAGCGAAAGAAGATCCAGCATCATAAGTCCTCTCCCTACCGTCCACAGACGAACGGGGCAGTTGAGGCTGCAAACAAGGCCATAAAGGTCATTTTGCAGAAGACAGTTCAAAAGCATAGATCTTGGCACGAACAGTTACCAAATGCCTTATGGGGATATAGGACTTCAATCAGAACGCCTACTGGGGCGACCCCGTATTCCTTAGTATATGGCATGGAAGCAGTATTACCTATTGAGCTGGAAGTTCAGTCGGCGAGGATCATCCGGGAAAGCCAGATCAGCGAAGCAGATTGGGTTAAGAATTATCATTTGCAACTCTTGGGCATGGATGAAAAGCGACTACGAGCAATCCACCAAACTCAAGTGTATCAAAGAAGAATGGCCCGGCATTTCAATAAAAAGGTCAAAGACCGTAAACTGGAAGAGGGTTGTTTGGTCCTAAAGGAAATTAGACAGCCAATCATAGACCCACGTGGGAAGTTTCGTCCTCATTGGGCTGGACCCTATGTGTTGAAGAAGATACTATCTGGCGGAGCCGTCATCTTGACTGATTTGGATGGTTTGGAATTCACAAATCCATGTAATTTAGATCAGTTGAAAAGGTATTTTGTGTAATTGTAATCATTTGCATAATGTAAAAGGAACTACTTTAGACCTGATTCTCTTCGGAAAAAAGAAATTATATATCGGAGATATGTAGGCAGCCTTCATTGGGCGCGGTCTAAACATTAATAAAAAAAAAGTCATTTCATAATTCTTTTCTTCTTTGCCAATAACCAAAAAAAAAGAAGAAAAAAAGAGAAAGAAAGAAAAACCCGCTAAGTCGAAAACCCGAAAGGGCGACTTAGGCAAAATTCGGGGCCCGCTAAGTTGAAAACCCGAAAAGGGCAGCTTAGGCAAAAATGGGTAGCTCGCTAAGTTGAAAACCCGAAAGGGCGGCTTAGGCAAAACTTAGAGCTTAAAAAAAAATAATAAAGTTGGAAAATGCTTGGAAAGTTTGAAAGACAAATGACATTCATAATTCAAGCAAGCAGTTCAAATCAAGCAGAAAGCAAAAGATTCCAATAAATAATAAAGTCTAAACCAAAGTCTCAAGTAAAAAGCCAAAAAAGGCAAAGCATACATCCAGAAATAAACCCAAAAAAATCATAAGTCTATAGAAGTCTAGGTATCCCGCCACCTCCGTGGAGCGGCATCCTCTGAGTCTTCTACCGAACCAGCCTTGCCTGTCCGAGGAGCCAGCACGATCTCCTCACCAGTCCCAACCTCATCCTCAGCATCAGCTTGAACCCAACCTTCGAGTACGCTCAGCAGTGCAGTCCTCCTTGGTCTCTCAATTGGCCAGACAGTAGTAATGAACCAGGCCCGGTACTCGAGAGAAGTCTGAACGCTGGTAGGATCAGGTAAAGGTCTAACCATACGGTGATCTCTAACCCAAGCTTTAAGAACAGCTCGGGTAACACCAGCAGTAATCGCAGAATCAGCTGAAATGTCATCCATAATAGGGACAGTCTGATCTATCCCCATCTGCCTCAGAACGCGCGAAGCGCAGTACCAAGTACAGTGTGTGAGGCCTAGGAGGTAAACCCGAGAATGGCGGAAGCTGACGTGAATAAAGCAGTTGATATTATACCAAGGGACGAACCACAGTATCTCATTTGGACCCAATTCAACCAGCCATGAAGTCCATGTTTTAATAGAAGGGTGGGAGAGCAAGATTTTCCGCATGCGATATTGAGAAGGATTGTAAGGAAGGGAGGTTGGAGCAGCCACTACTTGAAGGTGATCCCTCAACCAAACCTGAATAATGGATCTTTTCCATTATAAGAAAAAAAAGAAGAGGAAGAGGAAGAATGAGGTAGGATAATAGAAAAATACCTGGAGAATGATGGGGGAAACAGTCCAATCATCGAACCCTAAAGCAGCTCTGTCAAGACTTCTAATGGTCTCAGCCAGCACAATACCGCCAATGCAACCCATATCCTCCATTTGCCAAACCATAGGGCAAAGCCGCAGATCTCCCAAAGACTGCCGGCGTAGAACAGACTGTTGGTTAGCTCGGTACCATCTCCAAGCTAAAGGTACCAACCCTAGCCCAAGATCAGTACGGGCCAGCTCAGGGCGGATAGAGGGGAAATACTCAAAGGCCCAAGTCTGCACAAGGAAGGAAAGGATTAATAATAAAAAAGGGGGCACAGAATGAGGATATGTTCTTTACATTACCTCCCAGAAATAGTAGGTCCCACTGAGCCTGCAGTGGCCTCGACTCATATCGCACATGTCATCATACATGCGGCTCAGAATAGCACCAGCCCAGTCATACTCAGAGAGGTGGGCCAAGTCCTCCAAACTCCTCAGTATAGAGGGATTAAACTTCTCTTTTCTGTTAGACCAAAAAGACGAAGCAAACAGCAGCAGCAGAGTGAATCTAGCTACCTGAGTCGCTGTTAGCTCTCCCTGTCTATGTCGAGCATAAATGCTAGGAGCTTGGGAGGATAACCAGTGCCTCGAAACACTCAGATCGGGGGAGGAATGGCTGGGTCTAACAATCCGGGGAAGGTCAATCCCTATCAGCTCCGTCATTCGGTCGGGGGTAACCGCAGTCCTCCAGTCGTCATACAGCTCGATCGGCTGAGTACCAAAAGGAATCCCAGAAATCAATGAAAAGTCAGTTGGGGTCATCGTCATCTCGCCCCAAGAGAAGTGGAAAGTGTTGGTGGTGTCCCACCATCTCTCAGCCAACGCGCCCAGTAAACTTTTGTAATTCTGCCTACCCAGCTCGAGATTTCTTAAGAAGCCCAGGTGAGAGGGGTCAATGATGGCTCCGACCGGGTTATTAGGATCAAGTATGTCAAATGGGATCTCAGCAATAGAGGACTCGCCCACGTCCAGCCTTATATATGCGTCCTAGAAGGTAAAACAGTTTAAGGTTATCCTTTGGTTCCTAACTAAAAGATATCCTAATCCTCCCCCAGTACCATACTAATAAAAGTGGTAAGATTCAATCACGATTTGGCCTAAGGCCCAAAAATCATAATTTGGCCTAAGGCCCAAAAAATCACGATTTGGCCTAAGGCCCAAAAAAAAAATCATAATTTGGCCTAAGGCCCGAAAAATCATAATTTGGGCTAAAGCCCAAAAAATTCACACTTGGCCTAAGGCCCAAATATACAGAAGCGAAGGGAGCTTACCTGGGCAAAGACGCCGGTCATGGAAGCATGATTGTCAGCGTCCGTCGTAAGATTGGCATCGTCAACAGAGATTCCCAGAGACTCCAGGAGATCCTCACCGCTGCTATGGCTCGGGGAAACCATGATGAGAAAATTTGAGAGAATTTGAGAGAGCTCTTTTGATTTGGAGAGTGGAGAATGAATGAAGTAATGAGTTTTTGAGCTATTTATAAGCAAATAGCCAAGAGGCGGGTCTTTTGGACGCGTCCGATTTTCGCCTCCAAAATTTGTGTTTCAGACAACCACCGACTCCCATAAATCATTTTTTATGATAGTCAGTGGGGGGCAATTGTGAATACTCAAATTTTGAGGCTCAAAGAGCCATTTTTTTCGGACTGCAAACAGTCCGGTCGGACCGGAGGTCATTCAAAAAAGTTCACCGGAAGTGTGCCAATATGGTACTTGAAATGTCCGAAAAATTACGAGGATCACGGAACTGGTCTCGGAATATTTTTCCGAGATCCGGAACTCCCGGAAAAGCCTCCGGAATAATAAGGAGAAAAAGGCACACGTGCCCGCCCACGGGGGCGGGCCTGCCCGCCCAAGCCAGGCGGGCATGCCCGCCTCGCATGGGCGGGCACACCCGCCCAGCTTGGGCGGACACGCCCGCCCAGCATGGGCGGGCATACCCGCCCAAGCCAGGCGGGCATGCCCGCCCAGCTTGGGCGGACACGCCCGCCCAGCATGGGCGGGCACACCCGCCCAGCTTGGGCGGACACGCCCGCCCAGCTTGGGCGGGCACACCCGCCCAAGCCAGGCGGGCATGCCCGCCCAGCTTGGGCGGACACGCCCGCCCAGAATGGGCGGGCACACCCGCCCAGCTTGGGCGGACACGCCCGCCCAGCATGGGCGGGCACGCCCGCTCTCTTAGGCGGGCACGCCCGCCCTCGAGGGCGGGCAGGCGCGCCCGGGGTGCATTTTTTTCCTATAAAAAGAGGCCCCGGGGCTCCATTTTACTCACTCAGTCTGTGTTGACGGACGCTCCTTCTCCCTACGCTCTTTGCGATTCTTTACTGCTTTCTTGCATTTTTTTAGTTTTAATTTTATTTTATTGTTGTGATACCTGGTCACTTAAAATTAAATTAAAATTAATTCCCTTAATGAGGAGCTTAACCTGGAGTTAAGAAGCGGTCGACGATTAAATCAGGTATGTAAACAAAACTCTGCCTATTTAATTTTAGCACTTCATGCATGCTTCTCTTCTACTCCGCCTAAATTCTATAACGGCATAAATGCATTCATATCATCCACCAGGCAAATAAAATGGTCTTAAATAAATAAAATTAAGCTTAAGTGCCCGGTTAATTAATAATCGTGGTATTAAAGCTTAAATTCGACAATATTGGCTAAAAGCCTAGTTAATCAATAACTATGGTGAAAGTGCCTTATTTCGAACAGTTTTTTTGCCTAAGTCTAATTAATCAATAATTGTGACTAAAAGGCCCTGATTAAACACTTTTTCTTTTTATGGCAATAAATTGCCTATATTTCAATTTAATTAATCACTTTAGGCAAACAAATTGCCTATAAGTGAGAATTGATTCTTTTCCATAGCGACAAATCGCTTCAAGCAATATTTTGGCTAAAAGCCTTTAATTAATCACTTTAGGCAAACAAATTGCCTATAAGTGAGAATTGATTTCGTTCTCATAGCGACAAACCGCTTAAATCAAAATTTGGCTAAAAGCCTTTAATTAATCACTTTAGGCAAACAAATCGCCTATAAGTGAAGATTAACTTTTTTGTAGCGACAAATCGCTTAAATTAAATTTCTTTGGCTAAAAGCCTTCGAACAATTTTTTTTGGCAAATAAACTGCCTTAAATCAATCCATTTAGGCGATAATCGCCCAATTAATATCATTTGGCAAATTAAGTGCCTAAACCAATATTTTGGCTTTAAAAGCCTTAAAACAATTCGTTTTGGCACAAATGCCTTAAAAAATCAATCTTTTGGCAAGAATAAGCCCAAATTAAACTCTTTTGGCTAAAAGCCTCAAAATCAACATTTTGGCACCAAGTGCCTAAATCAATCAGTCTTTTGGCAAAAAGCCTAAACAAAATGCACGGAGCATACACACACTCATGCATAAAGCATCCCATTCAAAGCCCTCTAAAAAGAGGCGTATCGAACTACGTCGACTTTGATCTTCCATTCAAACGGAAGTACGTAGGCACGTTTGGGATTTAACCCCGAGCGGCAAGTCAAAAATCACATAAACCTTTTATTTGGTCCAATCACATCATTTACCTTGCAAAGCATTCAAGCATTCATTCATGGTTAGTTTATCAGCATGACATAGTCTCGGGATCCATCTCGGGTTTGCACACCATGCTTTAGACATTGGGTAATTAATCTAGTAACTAGGTTAATTAAAAATGGAGTCACTTAGGGTTTTTTCCTAGTTTACCCTGAAACAATTAAACAAGGTGGCGACTCACACATCACGTGCGTTTCTTCCTTAGTCACATGCCTTCATATTGCATTTGATATTTTGGGGAGGGGTTCACAAAATTACATAATAGAGTCTCCAAAAATGGACTACTTATACATGTCATAATACTTAATAACTACCAAAATATCTCTTCAGCTCTGATGCTACTCTTTTGGTCTTCAATCAGCAAATATAGACTCCAACCTACGCGTGATAAAATCAACGCGCTGAGTATAAAACTCAGTGGTGCTCATAAAACACAACAAACCAATGTTACGATGGCAACACACTTAAAATATCAATTTTCATCAAAAGATTTACAATCATAAAATCATTAACGCTTTAATATACATTTACATTTATAACAAAATGATCAAATAAACTATTAATATTTTATTCGTTCAAATCATAAATTCATTATTTGAAATTGTAGTACACCAATACATATACTGGTTATTTAGAAAACCATGTAACGTAATATCCTGCTTTGACAATTCATTTAATAACATATAATCATTTATTTCCAAGCTACCTGAAAAATATGTTTACAAGGGCTCACATACACTTAGGAGAAAAAGAAGCAGATAGGTTTTCAGAACAGATTCAGAATGGCCTTAGGTCGCCAACAGATTCAGAACATATAGAGCGCGTCCGCCCTAACAGAACAGAAGGCACCCACGTGCCTAGCATATGATCATAGCTTCTTATCAAAATGGCATCAAATGCCGAGCATGCTCATCATACAGAATAAAATCAAATCACGCATCAAATTCACACCAAGTATATTAGAGCCCAAAGTCCATTTTTTTTTATTCTTATTTTTAGTCTGACTTTCCATTGCTCATAAAATTTATTTTCTATAGTATTCATAAAATTACAATGAAAACTGAATTTAAACTGAATTCCTTCATGAAACATCTCATACTTAAACCAAAGTACTTAACATTGGAAATTTCCAGCATAAAAGCAATCTTGACCTTTGCTGAGTTTTTAATACATAACTTGAGTTATATATCTCCAAATTGAATGAAATTAGATTCATTAGAACGATAAGACACAATTATACAATTGTTATGAAGGAACCATAACCCAGAAACATCTGCAAGATAGGCAAAATAAGCTAGGAACACAGACTAATAGTCCAGACCGGATTCAGCAGAATCAAGTCCAATGTTTATTGAATTTCTCCGTAACCAGACACTCAAATTAAACCAATCCAACACCAGGGAAATCTCAAGACACAGGGTAACAACTCTCATGAAGAGCTCAACACCTAATCTTGCCATTATGGTGGTCAAAATAGTCACTCAATCTATTGCTGCATGTGGTACGTTACAACAGAGTCAGTTTAGGTGTTTTAGTCATAAGGTGAGCTATATATATCAAAATTGGACACAAGAGGATGGGTTGGAAAGCTAAGAAGTATACCTACAACTTTCATGAAGGACTCAAATATAGAGGGAAAATAAAACGAATAGAAAAATAGTCCTTAAACACACCCATTAACATTTTCCCTTGGTAAAATTCTGCCACTTTTGGAAGAAGAAGAGAAAAATAAGTTCTTCATAAATTCAACATATAGATAGGCTTAGAAAACACTCAAGAACACATTTATACAACCAAATTCCAGCAATCAAATCATGTCATACAAAATCCCAAATTTTCACAAAGTAGTACAAACTTCACAAATCCAAAAATTGAAGTAAGGTTAGTGTGTTTATGAACACAAACCTTTAAAACAACTTGAATCAAAGCTCCTTAAACTTTGGTCTTGCCTTTATCTTTGTTAGAAGGCTCTCCACCCTCTACATGTAATAAGCTCAAAATCAAAACAAAGAAAACAAAGAAAAGAAGAAATTGGAGCATGATTAAGTATAATCCAAAAGAAAACTCTAAATCCAAAAATAATGAAGTTTACTTCACCTAATGAATTCTCCAAATTCCTTGAAATCAATCCCTAAAAACCCCTTCTCAAGCTTTAATCTCTAGATTTTCTTACTTTATTCAAGGTAAATGGAGTGAATTTGGTGAATTATTCAAGTAGAAAATGGAGAAAACAAAGAGAAGAGAAAGAGAGGCTAAAAGTGAAATGGAGGAGAAGAAGATGAAGTTCACGTTAGATGGAGAAGAAGAGGAAGAAAAATATTGCTCAAATAATGGAGTTGACTAAAGGGTAGTTTGGTCTTTTCACCAAAATTGGATGGCTAGGATTGAATGTAAATCTAATCTAATGGCTACAAATATTCTCCAAATTAAATTCCTTCAAAATATTATATAACACAACAAAATTCTCAAATTTACTCCATAAAAATAATTCCTCTAATTTCCTTAATTAATATAACATCATTTCAAATTTAATCCATACAACTATTGCCTCTAATTTCCTTAATTAATATCACATCTTAAGTTACTACTCACTAATTCTCTAAAATTCTCCAAAAATATTCACTACTTACTTTCTACCCATAAAAATCATGCATGCATGCTCCAAAAATGTAACATAAAATATTAACCATATATAATAATTTTTCTGGACCAAAATAATACCGACTCCCGGACCGACAATACTATTCACAGACAGATAAACTACTATTTCAACACAGGAAAAAATAGGGCGTTACAGCTCTTCCCCCCTTAAAGAATTTCGTCCTCGAAATTCACCTGAATTAAACAACTGAGGATGTTGTTGTCTCATAATGTGTTCACTTTCCCATGTAGCTTCCTCGGTCTTATGGTTTCTCCAAAGAACCTTTACCAAAGGAATTCTCTTATTCCTTAGTTCCTTAACTTCCCTAGCAAGTATCTTCACCGGTTCTTCCTCATAAGTTAAATCTGGATCAATAGTAATTGATTCAACTGATATCACGTGTGATGGGTCGGACCGATACCTCCTCAACATAGATACGTGGAAAACGTTATGGATCCTATCCAGGTCTGGTGGTAAAGCTAGTCTATAGGCCAATGGACCCACACGCTCAATGATCTCATATGGACCAATGAACCTAGGACTAAGCTTACCCTTTCTTCCAAATCTCAATATCTTTTTCCACGGAGATACCTTAAGGAAAACCTTATCTCCCACTGCATACTCTATATCTCTCCTCTTCAAGTCTGCATAAGATTTTTGACGATCTGAAGCTGCTCTCAATCGATCTCTGATAATTTTGACCTTTTCTTCTGTATCCTGAATCAAATCCGGACCTACCATCTTGCCCTCGCTCAATTCTGACCAACATAATGGAGTCCTACATCTCCTACCATAGAGCGCTTCAAAAGGGGCCATCTGAATACTCGACTGATAACTGTTATTATAGGCGAATTCGATAAGTCGAATGTACTTCTCCCAACTGCCCTCAAACTCAATAACACAAGTTCTTAACATATCCTCCAAAATCTGAATAACCCGCTCTGACTGACCATCTGTCTGAGGATGAAAAGCTGTGCTGAAATTCAGCTTGGTACCCAGGGCCTCATGTAGCTTCTTCCAAAATCTAGAAGTAAATCTCGGATCTCTATCTGAAATGATGGATGAAGGAACTCCATGTAATCTCACTATCTCATCTATATACAGCTCTGCATACTGCTCCATGGTGAAATCGGTCTTAATAGGAAGAAAGTGTGCTGATTTAGTTAGTCTGTCAACTATTACCCATACAACATCTTTCTTTTTAGGAGTTAAAGGCAATCCAGTCACAAAATCCATTGTAATCTTATCCCATTTCCACTCTGGAATAGCAGTAGGGTGTAACAAACCGGAAGGAAACTGGTGCTCTGCTTTAACTTGCTGGCATGTCAAACACCTCGACACATAATCTGTGATCTCCCTCTTCATCGCCGGCCACCAATATTGTGATTTCAAATCCTGATACATTTTATTACTGCCAGGATGCATAGCATATGGACTACTATGAGCTTCCTTTAAGATACTCTTTCTCAACTCTGAAATTTTAGGCACACAAATTCTGTCCCCAAAGTACAAGCAGTCGTCATCTTTAATCATAAATCTCTTTTTCTTTCCCTCTCTAGTTAGGTCTTTCCACAAGGCAACAGTCTCATCATCCTTTTGTGCATCTCGAATTTGCTGAAGTAGGCTAGGTCTAATCACAAGCTCTGCCACAAGTGCACCATTACTAGCTACAGATAATCGAGTATTCATAGCACGTAAAGCAACCAAGGATTTCCTACTAAGTGCATCTGCTACCACATTCGCTTTACCTGGATGGTAATCAATGGTAAAGTCATAGTCTTTAAGCAGCTCTAACCATCTACGTTGTCTCAGATTAAGCTCCTTTTGAGTAAGCAGATACTTGAGACTCTTATGATCCGTATACAGATGACATTTCTCACCATATAAGTAATGCCTCCAAATCTTCAAAGCGAAGACTATAGCTGCTAACTCCAAATCATGAGTAGGGTAGTTCTTCTCATGTGGTTTAAGCTGTCTAGAAGCATAAGCAACTACCTTACTCTCCTGCATAAGCACACAACCCAATCCATTATGCGAAGCATCACTATACACATCATACGGTCTACCCGAAACTGGCTGTGTCAACACTGGAGCCTCAGTAAGCATCGTCTTAAGCTTCTCAAAACTATTCTGACATTTATCAGTCCACTCGAATCTGACATCTTTTTGAAGAATTCTAGTCAAAGGAGCTGCAATGAGAGAAAATCCCTTTATAAATCTTCTATAATAACCAGCCAATCCTAAGAAACTCCGAATCTCTATAACATTCTTAGGTGGCTTCCATTGAACCACTGCCTCTATCTTCTTCGGATCAACTCTAATACCCTCAGCAGAAATAATGTGACCCAAAAAGTAATCTCAGACAACCAGAATTCACACTTACTCAACTTAGCATACAACTGTCTCTCTCTCAATATTTGAAGTACAATTCTCAAATGGTGATTATGATCCTCTCTAGTCCGAGAATATACCAAGATATCATCAATGAACACAACTACAAACTGATCTAAGTAAGGATGAAAAATCCGGTTCATCAAATCCATGAAAACTGCAGGAGCATTCGTCAACCCAAACGGCATTACCAAGAATTCATAGTGACCATAACGTGTCCTAAAAGCAGTCTTAGGTACATCTGATTCCTTAACCCCCAGCTGGTGATAACCCGATCTCAGATCTATCTTTGAGAACACGCTAGCTCCTCTCAACTGATCAAACAAATCATCTATCCGAGGCAATGGATATCGATTTTTCACTGTAACTTTATTAAGTTGTCTATAATCAATACACAATCTAAGTGATCCATCCTTCTTCTTTACAAACAATACTGGCGCACCCCATGGAGATACACTAGGACGAATGAACCCCTTATCAAGTAACTCCTGAATCTGTATCTTTAACTCTTTCAACTCAGTAGGAGCATCCGATATGGAGCAATGGATATCGGTGCAGTACCAGGCATGACCTCAATACCAAACTCAACCTCTCTCTGAGGAGGTAACCCAGGCAACTCCTCTGGAAATACATCCGAAAAATCACATACTATGGGTATATCATGTACACCAGGGGATTCTGACTCTGGAGTAAGTACACAGGCTAAGTATGCCTCACAACCATGCTGGATCAGTCTTCTAGCAGTAGAAGCAGAAATAATATTAGAGAGGTAATCCGACCTCTCACCCACTACTACAATCTCCTCACCAGATGAAGTCTGGAGTGTAATCCTCTTCAGTCTACAATCAATCATAACTCCATGTCTAGATAACCAATCCATACCCAATATCACATCAAACTCCCGGAAAGGTAACTCTATCAGATCTCCCAGAAATACATGGCCATATATTACTAATGGACAAGCTCTATACACCCGATTAACTATCACACTATGACCCAGTGGATTAGTAACCTTCATACTATGCTCTAATATATCAGCATGCATATTACCCAATCTACCCACATGTATGCATAAATATGAATGCGTAGAGCCAGGATCAATCAAAGCATATACAGAAAGATCAAAGATAGAGAATATACCAACTATAACGTCTGGGGCATCCTGCTCCTCCCTAGTCCTAATAGCATACGCTCTGGCAGGTGCTCTGGACTCAAGTTTGTCCATTGTCTCTGAAACTGGCCTCTGACTCCTAGAACCTACTGTATCGCCACGGCCTCTGCCTCTTCCTCTCGGAATAAAGGAAGCTGACCTCCCGACCTGTGGAGCTGAACTAGCCAAAGTAGGGCAGTCTCGAATTATATGCTCAGTAGATCCACATCGAAAGCATGCCCCAGATAATCTCCTACAAACTCCAGGATGTCTCTGACCACAATGAGTACATGTCGGTAAATTGCTCCATGCAGTACCTCCACCACTAGCAACAGATGTGGTCTGTGACGCTGCTCTACCATAAGGACCATGTCTAGGTCTCTGTATCGGTCTAGACCAAGTCTGTGATGCACCTCTATACCTCTTACTGCTAGACTGAGCCCCAGAAGTCTGTCCAGATGTCATACCCTGAAGCCTTTTTTGTTGGCCCTGCTGATTCCATTGCTGTCTAGCCTGTTGCTCATTCCTAACTTCTTCAAGCTCTAAAGCTGCCTTTACCAGAGAAGACAATGTTGTATGAGGATGAGCAACCAGATGCATTCTATATTCATCATGCAACCCTCTACGAAAACGCTTGCATCTATCTGATTCAGTAGGAACCATCTCCACGGCATACCTGCTTAGCCGGATGAACTCTCTCTCATATTCAGACACAGTCATTTTGCCCTGTTTTAACTCTAAAAACTCAGCTTTACGTTGGTCCATGTACAGCTCCCCAATATATTTTTATCTGAACTCAGACAGAAAGAATGCCCAAGTCCTCTTCTCTTTACTGACTGTCTGTGATACTGTTTCCCACCACTGATAAGCTTCCTCCCTTAATAACGAAGTGGCACAAACTAAACTATCTGAAGCTGAGCACTGCATCTGCTCCAATATCCTTTCCAAAGACTGGAGCCAATACTCGGCCGTAGAAGCCATATCATCCCTGCTACCCCTGAACTCAACAGCTCCATATTTTCTCAATTTCTCAATAGGGGGACGAACTGGAATAGGGGCTGGAGCAGCTGGAGCCTGGGGAACAGTTCCCGCTACTTGCCTCAAAGCAGCAACTAACTGCTGAACAAACGTATCCTGATTAGGCCCCGCAGGACCTGCAGCAGCCTGCCCCACTCTCGAGGCGTGCTCCGCATCAGAACCCACAGCACCACTAGCATCATGACCAACAGGGACACCACCACTATGAGGAACATAACTATCCACCTCCTCCTCAGACTGATGTTGAGACATCACTGAACTCCTACAAAGACCAAAAGGTTCGCATCAGAGAGAAGTTCTAAATCAAACCACTATGGCATGTATTGAACTTAACTATTCCTCTATATGCATATAGTCCGAGAACCGCCTAAACCTGGCTCTGATACCACTAAATGTAACACCCTCCGCCCAGTCCCGAGAGACCCGACGACGGATGTCACATTCGGTGCCGGAGGCACCGTCTTAACTTAACTTATAAATCAGAAAATCCTAGTATGAATTAGAAGTGATTTAATATTCACAAGTTTAGCAAGTAGTATTTTTTTTTTTTAAATGATTTGGGAGAAACCTACAGAAAAACTGCAAGAGTTTCCCCTAAACATAGACATTGCCAAACAAGTGAATACACAACACTCCCAATTTCAAAACTCCAAACCCCATCAAACGCCAAAAACAACACAATAACACTCTTCTAAGGTCTAACTACAACATTTTCGTATGCATCAATTAGATACATTTCGTTAAATATATTACTTTGAATTTTCTACACAATAAATAAGTTCCAAGTTATCTTCCAATAAATACACCCAATTAATTTCCAATAATATACTTAAAGTATAAATTACATAATAGAGTCTCCAAAAATGGACTACTTATACATGTCATAATACTTAATAACTACCAAAATATCTCTTCAGCTCTGATGCTACTCTTTTGGTCTTCAATCAGCAAATATAGACTCCAACCTACGCGTGATAAAATCAACGCGCTGAGTATAAAACTCAGTGGTGCTCATAAAACACAACAAACCAATGTTACGATGGCAACACACTTAAAATATCAATTTTCATCAAAAGATTTACAATCATAAAATCATTAACGCTTTAATATACATTTACATTTATAACAAAATGATCAAATAAACTATTAATATTTTATTCGTTCAAATCATAAATTCATTATTTGAAATTGTAGTACACCAATACATATACTGGTTATTTAGAAAACCATGTAACGTAATATCCTGCTTTGACAATTCATTTAATAACATATAATCATTTATTTCCAAGCTACCTGAAAAATATGTTTACAAGGGCTCACATACACTTAGGAGAAAAAGAAGCAGATAGGTTTTCAGAACAGATTCAGAATGGCCTTAGGTCGCCAACAGATTCAGAACATATAGAGCGCGTCCGCCCTAACAGAACAGAAGGCACCCACGTGCCTAGCATATGATCATAGCTTCTTATCAAAATGGCATCAAATGCCGAGCATGCTCATCATACAGAATAAAATCAAATCACGCATCAAATTCACACCAAGTATATTAGAGCCCAAAGTCCATTTTTTTTTATTCTTATTTTTAGTCTGACTTTCCATTGCTCATAAAATTTATTTTCTATAGTATTCATAAAATTACAATGAAAACTGAATTTAAACTGAATTCCTTCATGAAACATCTCATACTTAAACCAAAGTACTTAACATTGGAAATTTCCAGCATAAAAGCAATCTTGACCTTTGCTGAGTTTTTAATACATAACTTGAGTTATATATCTCCAAATTGAATGAAATTAGATTCATTAGAACGATAAGACACAATTATACAATTGTTATGAAGGAACCATAACCCAGAAACATCTGCAAGATAGGCAAAATAAGCTAGGAACACAGACTAATAGTCCAGACCGGATTCAGCAGAATCAAGTCCAATGTTTATTGAATTTCTCCGTAACCAGACACTCAAATTAAACCAATCCAACACCAGGGAAATCTCAAGACACAGGGTAACAACTCTCATGAAGAGCTCAACACCTAATCTTGCCATTATGGTGGTCAAAATAGTCACTCAATCTATTGCTGCATGTGGTACGTTACAACAGAGTCAGTTTAGGTGTTTTAGTCATAAGGTGAGCTATATATATCAAAATTGGACACAAGAGGATGGGTTGGAAAGCTAAGAAGTATACCTACAACTTTCATGAAGGACTCAAATATAGAGGGAAAATAAAACGAATAGAAAAATAGTCCTTAAACACACCCATTAACATTTTCCCTTGGTAAAATTCTGCCACTTTTGGAAGAAGAAGAGAAAAATAAGTTCTTCATAAATTCAACATATAGATAGGCTTAGAAAACACTCAAGAACACATTTATACAACCAAATTCCAGCAATCAAATCATGTCATACAAAATCCCAAATTTTCACAAAGTAGTACAAACTTCACAAATCCAAAAATTGAAGTAAGGTTAGTGTGTTTATGAACACAAACCTTTAAAACAACTTGAATCAAAGCTCCTTAAACTTTGGTCTTGCCTTTATCTTTGTTAGAAGGCTCTCCACCCTCTACATGTAATAAGCTCAAAATCAAAACAAAGAAAACAAAGAAAAGAAGAAATTGGAGCATGATTAAGTATAATCCAAAAGAAAACTCTAAATCCAAAAATAATGAAGTTTACTTCACCTAATGAATTCTCCAACTGAGGATGTTATCTCTTTTTAATGAATGGTTCCATCATCAAGGGAGTCATCACCATAAACAATCTCTGATAAGTCCTCTAGACTAGCTGTTCTGCTTTTCTTGTATAAGCCCCTACTTTTATCCAGCATTCCTCTTTCCATCATTCTTGCATATTTTTCCCTTATATCAACTAAAGGATGTTTCTCCAAGAGTTGTTGACCATCATACGCTTCTCTGAGAACAACAGTCAGCGTGTTGCACCTATTAGAGATAAAAAATTTCCAGGATGGCGTTCAAACACTTTAGTAAACTTCTGAGGAAGGGACAATGGTTTGCGGAGATTGCTCACATTCTTACGCTGTATTTTCTTTTGAATAGTAAGGTGGAGAAGCTCATGAAAGACTCCAACAATCCTCTTCTCAGATACATCTGTGCGTGGATCTAAATGAGAAGCATCAGAGTATGGTGAAGTATAAGGCGCCTCTGCCGCTCCATGCACTTCCTCCTCAAGCCAAAACCTCTTGTAAATCCAATTGGAAAGGCCCAGCAGCCACTTTTCACATCTTCTTCTTTCTGCTGGAATGCAGCATTCTTCTGTAACTGAGAGATGGCAAGACGATCATCCCAAATTTGGAGTTTTAAGCCAATACGGTCTTCAGGCCAGCGGATTTATGAAAATAAATCACGGTGACGAGCGGCGCGGGGACGGAGGGAGGCGAATCGCTTGACTTTGAGTTGAGATTTGAGAGAACATTTTGTTTGTAATATTAAAATGCAACCGCTAAACGACGTAGTTTTTTTTTTTGGATTCATATTCATTTAAACCTCCTACATCAAAACTATTTTGTTTTGATGGTAAAATAGTTATTTTTGTTATTATTATTATTAAAGTTATTATTATTGTTATTATCATTAAAGTAGTTATTATTATCATTATTATTATTATTATTATTATTATTATTATTATTATAGTTAAAGAAATTACTTTCAATAGTTTTATGTATTATAAAGTTTGAAAATGATTTGATTAATAAAAAATTTCTTTTACAAATTAACTACTCAGCAGCCAAAAATATTTTGGAAAAGGATGTTAAAAATATTGTTTCAAGGCAAATTTTCACTAAATGGCAAGCCATTTTATCGCAAGTGTTATACAAAATATTTCTACATACAAAGAAATAAATCTTATTGAACAAAATCAAAAACATATTAATTGTTCGAAACAAGAAATTAGTAACATTAGGATTGAAAATCAATTACAACATACTCACATACAACAGAAAAATTAAAGATTTTGAAGAAATTTTAAATAAAGAAGTATGTTCAAATATTTTGAATGCTTTTTGGTCTAGAAAACAACATATAGTTCATCTACCTTATATAAAAGATTTTGTTGAGAAAAATATCTCAATTAGATCTAGAGCTATACAAATGAATAAATAATTATAAGAATATTATTACAAAGAGATAAATGATTTATTAAATAAAGGATTGATTAGAAAATCTAAGTGCCCTTGGATTTGTTCAGCTTTTTATGTCCAGCATGCGGTAGAAATAGAAAAAAGAGCACCCAGATTAGTATTAATTATAACCCTTTAAATAAAGTATTACAATTGATTAGGTATCCTATACCAAATAAAAGAGACTTGTTAAAAATGTTACATAGTGCGAATATATTTTCTAAATTTAACATGAAATTGGGTTTTTGGCAAATACAAATACATGAATTTAATAGGTATGAGACTGGTTTTAATGTTCTCTTTGGATACTATGAGTGGAATGTTATGCCATTTGGTTTAAAATTGCCCCCTTTTGAATTTCAAAATATTATGACATTTTTAACAATTATCATGAGTTTTCAATAGTTTACATCGATAATGTGTTTATTTATTTAAATAAAATTGATCAACACTTTTCTCATTTGAAAAAATTTTATAATATAGTTAAGCAAAACGGTTTAATTGTTTCTTCTTTAAAAGTTAAACTATTTCAAACTAAAATAAGATTTTTAGGACATGATATTTTTCAAGGTACTATTAAATCAATTGACAGATAAATTAACTTTATTGAAAAATTTCCAAATAAAATTACTGACAAAAATCAATTATAATGATTTTTGGGATGTCTGAATAATGTCGCTGCTTTCATGAATGATATTCGAATCTTATATCAACCATTATTCAATAGTTTAAGAAAAAATTCTTCTCCCTGGTCTGAAAAACATACCCAGTTAGTTAAAACTATAAAATCAAAAGTTAAGAGTCTTCCTTATCTTTCTATACTGAATCTCAATTCATTTCTTATAGTAGAAACTGACGCCTCAGATATAGGTTATGGAGGTATTCTCAAAAAATTATTCAACTATTAAAAAAGAATTACTTTCAACAGTTTTATGTATTACGAAGTTTGAAGATGATTTGATGAATAAAAAATTCCTTTTACGAATTGACTGTTTAGTAGCCAAAAATATTTTGGAAAAGGATGTTAAAAATATTGTTTCAAAGCAAATTTTCGCTAGATGGCAAGCCATTTTATCGTATTTCAATTTTGAGATTGAAACCATTAAACGTACTTCTAACTCTTTACCTAATTTTCTTACCTGCAAATTTTTGCAGGAAAAAGATAGAAACAAATAAGTTTTTCCCTTTATCTGAAGAATTTTTCAAGCAAAACTTAATGGACACTCCCATTAAGAATAAAATTACAAGAGAAAGCTATGGATAAAAGAGTGTGAGTATTTCTTCTCAATTACCATGACACCCTTATCGGCGCATCATCATCATCCACAATTAATTATCCTTATGTTAATAAGGATATAGAAATACCAATTACCTAAATAAAAAAGGAATATACTGAATGTTCAAATTTTTTGGAAGCGCTCAAAAGGTATTTCCTTCTAATTTCCATTTTGTTCCCGAGTCACTTTCAAAAAATAGAAAATTTTATAAGTTTATATTAGTTGATACAGATTCTATAAGTCTGGAACATATTCATGATCCAGAAAATATTAAAAAGTTTTTGTATTCAAAAGTTCAAATAAAAAGGTTTTGTATTCAAAAGTTCAAATAAAAAAGATTTCCTTCTCTCTGTTTGGAACCAGAATCCATACACTGAGAGAAAATTTAGTTAAAACTTTGTACCAAGTTCTTTTAACTATGAGGATTATAAAAAAGCTTGGTATTGTTTTCGCCCATATCCCCCCGGAGGACCCGAAAACATCCTTTTTGTGATTTTTGATAAAATATTTTTTTGTTTTGGATGCGGTGCCGATAAATCGGTCTTATAAACAATTTTAAGTCACCACCCATTATTTAGGCAATGGAACAATTTTTATAAAAATGACTCCATTATAAACCCAATTTTGTTTCAAGGCCAAATTATTTCAAAAAGACTGGTCAGGCGCACTAATGCGATTCTGAGTAAGGGAATTGGGTACGCCGGCCCGTTGGAAGCCGACGCCCGGAAAACCGGCCTCTATTAACCTATGATTTCTAATTATTTTAGTTAGAATAGCCAAATTATTTATTTATTTAAACCCAATCCAAATAAATCGGACCGAGTTCCTATTTGGAAAATTATTTAATCATCCGAATCAAATCTAATTACCACATAACAATTATTCAAGTCAAAGCAATTAAACCAAATAAATAAAAGACCTGCTCTTGCCTTATGGTTCAAGGCGGGCGACAAACCAAGTCAAAAATATAAAATAAAATAAATAAATGACCCGCTCTTGCCTTATGGTTCAAGGCGGGTAACAAACCGGATCCAAAAATATATAAATTGATTCAGAATTAAATCCGTAAACCAATAAAAATAAAATCATGCATAATTATTATTTAATACCAAAAATATTATTAATGAATATGCAAATTAATCTTAAATATAAATAAATCAACAAATTTACTCCTGAACATTTAATTATTATTTTTTTGTCTGAATATGCAAATTGTTAATAAATCTACAAATTTAATTTCATTTTTTTATTTGAATATAAATTGTAAAATTCATATAAATAAACACATAAAATTACATTTTAGTATTTTAAGTTTAATTAAACTGTGATCTGTTCATATTTGGGCATTCTCAAATTTATTGAAGAAATCAGGTTTCATTTTTGTGCAAAATTTATATGTTTTTTTATTATTTCTAGAAAAATATGGATGAACAATGAACAGTAACTGTTCATCGAATGAACAATTACTGTTCATCGATGAACAGATACTGTTCATCGATGAACAGCTGCGTATTTTTGCCCAGAATTCATTTTTAAGTGATTTTTTTTACATCATTTCTTGTTTAAATGTGATTTAGGGACATATAAAATGGCCAAATATGAACAGAATACGATTTAAAGAAGCTTAAATTACTAAAACCACAAAAATATGTAAAAACACAAAAAAATATGTAAAAAAAAAAAAAACACAAAAAATGTTAAAAAAATTACCTAATCCTCAGATTGAGGATTGTAAATGGATCAAGATCTCCAGAAGCTTTGTTTCCAAGGATTGAAGTGTTCCTTTTAATTATCTTTTGATTTTTTTTTCTCTCTTTTTATGGTTTGATTCACCTAAAATTGATATCTAATGCCAATTTCTTTTCAAATCAACTCATAAGAATTTTTTGGAAAGAAATATGACAGCACAGTATATTTTTTAGGGTTTTTGCCGTTTGTGGAGTTGTGTGAAAATTGTGAGAAAGAGATGTATTTATAGAGCGAGGTCAGGACACTGTAGCATGAACACTGTAGCACAGCTACTATAGCACGCAACTCTCTCTTTTTTTTTTTTTTTTTTTAACCCTTGGATTGAAAGGCTTCTAGATAGCATTAACCCATTCATCCTCGTGTCCTCATCGGATTAGGCGGGGCATAAAAAACACACGTCAACAGTTTGCCCCCCCACTTTAGCATTAATTGCATAAACGATTAATGTTAAAGTGGCCTACTGACGCGCCTTCAATCTTGGGTTGAATGAAGTAGCTATCTTGATCATCTGGTCACGTCCAAAGCTCAGTTTGATCGGCTTTGTTGGCTCCAGTCGGATCGGTAACGATCTCCAAAACTCGGTCTGATTGGTTTTGAAGATGCCTCCGAAGCTCGGTCTGATTGGCTTGAAGGATTTTGATTTGAATTGATTTGATCATCTGGTCACGTCCAAAGCTTAGTCTGATCGGCTTTGTTGGCTCCAGTCGGATCGATAACAATCTCCAAAACTCGGTCTGATTGGTTTTGAAGATACCTCCGAAGCTCGGTCTGATTGGCTCGAAGGATTTTGATTTGAATTGATTTGATCATCTGGTCACGTCCAAAGCTCAGTCTGATTGGCTTTGTTGGCTCCAGTTGGATCGATAACAATCTCCAAAACTCGGTCTGATTGGTTTTGAAGATACCTCCGAAGCTCAGTCTGATTGGCTTGAAGGATTTTGATTTGAATTGATTTGATCATCTGGTCACGTCCAAAGCTCAGTCTAATCGGCTTTGTTGGCTCCAGTTGGATCGATAACAATCTCCAAAACTCAGTCTAATTGGTTTTGAAGATACCTCCGAAGCTCGGTCTGATTGGCTCGAAGGATTTTGATTTGATTGCCCTGATCAACTTCGTAATCCGCCATCATTAATTAGGAAAAGGATTTGACTCGATCCGCTTCGTAATGCATCATCACGAATCGAGAAAAGGATCCAAACAGCAAAGTTCAGTCTAATCGGCTTTGTTGTTCACCTCCTCAGCTCAGTCTAATCGGTTTTAGAGGGTTTGAGATTGTCCTGATCAACTTCGTAATCCACCATCATTAATCAGGAAAAGGATTGACTCGATCCGCTTCGTAATGCATCATCACGAATCGAGAAAAGATCTAAACAGCAAAGCTCAGTCTGATCGGCTTTGTTGTTCACCTCCTCAGCTCAGTCTGATCGGCTTTGGAGGGTTTGGTATTGAGATTGTCCTGATCAACTTCGTAATCCACCATCATTAATCAGGAAAAGGATTGACTCGATCCGCTTCGTAATGCATCATCATGAATCGAGAAAAGATCTAAACAACAAAGCTCAGTCTGATCGGCTTTGTTGTTCACCTCCTCAGCTCAGTCTGATCGGCTTTGGAGGGTTTGATTGTGTCCAAAGCACAGTGTAATTGGCTTTGTCCACCTCCTCAGCTCGATGTAATCGGCTTTGGAGTGTTTGATTGTGTCCAAAGCACAGTGTAATTGGCTTTGTCCACCTCCTCAGCTCGGTGTAATCGGCTTTGGAGTGTTTGATTGTGTCCAAAGCACAGTGTAATCGGCTTTGTCCACCTCCTCAGCTCGGTGTAATCGGCTTTGTCCACAAAAATATGTACAAACACAAAAAAAAAATATGTAATAAAAAAACACAAAAAATGTTAAAGAAATTACCTAATCCTCAGATTGAGGATTGTAAATGGATCAAGATCTCCAGAAGCTTTGTTTCCAAGGATTGAAGTGTTCCTTTTTATTATCTTTTGATTTTTTTTTCTCTCTTTTTATGGTTTGATTCACCTAAAATTGATATCTAATGCCAATTTCTCTTCAAATCAACTCATAAGAATTTTTTGGAGAGAAATATGGCAGCAGAGTATATTTTTTAGGGTTTTTGCCGTTTGTGGAGTTGTGAAGTTGTGTGAAAATTATGAGAAAGAGATGTATTTATAGAGCTAGGTCAGGACATTGTAGCATGGCTACTGTAGCATGAATACTATAGCACAGCTACTGTAGCACGCAGCTCTCTTTTTTTTTTTTTTTTTAATCCTTGGATTGAAAGGCTTCTAGATAGCATTAACCCATTCATCCTCGTGTCCTCATTGGATTAGGCGGGGGGCATAAAAAACACGCGTCAACAGGTATAATGCGTTTTATTTAAGAAATCATAATCTTTCGTGGTTCATGATGATTCCATGAGGTTCAATTACAGAATTTCCTTATTGGTTTCAAGAATGGTTCAAGTATTTTGGATGTTCAATTAAAACTTTCTTTACAAAGATACTATAAGGCTTTGAGCTTTAAGATAAACAATTAACCAATTTCGATCACGATAAGCTACTCTCATTCGCAGCTACTTTAGGATTCCTTGGATTTTATCCTGGAATTATCAAATCAAACAAGTTCAACCACTACCCTTTTCTCCTATGCTAGTCAGAATATTCAACAATAAATGGTGGAAAGATTACAACCAAACCCAAGCCTGTGTTTAAGCCATTCAAAGATATGTCAGTTCAAAAAGACATCTACCTTTGGCAAAAAATCGAAAGAACCTAGATTTCTTAATAAATAAAAGTAAGTGGCAGTCTACCCTCGCCGCTACAGTTCAATTGAAGAATTCAAGAAGATACTGCAATATATAAATATTCAAGTATCGCAAGAAGACGAAGATGAAAATGAAGCCACTTCTAGCTACTCACCACTCCTTGAAGACGATTGTTATGATATAAATTAGATGATTGAAGTCTATCCAGTTCCAAAAAAATATCAGATATGTTCTGATAAAGTTGCTTATCTTATCAAGCTCCTCCTGTCATTATATAAATGTGTAAAGTTATTTGTCTGTATTAGGCCTATCCATTTTTGTAGATAAGGTTTATCCTATTAAGCCTATCCATCTTTTGTAGATAAGGTTTATCCTATCAGATGATATCTATTCGAACTTTAAATCAAATGAACTCCATACTCTTCTATAAATAGCTAAGTGTGCTATGAGAAAGATAGAGGTTTTAGAAGAAGCGTGCTTGTGCTATCTCTATGCTCTGCTCTTTCAAAAGCTTTGTACTCCCTTTTCTTATAAGTAATAAAGTTTTCTTTTGTACAATTATCGTTTTAACTCTGTTTTGATTTAAATTACTTTGAATAAATTATTATTTTACTTTAGTTAATTGATATGATTATTTATACTTGTGTATCATATTACTTTGCCCGGACTCTATTCTTCTTTCCATCTTAGTTTAACAACTATCTTACTCCACAATTAAAACTAAACATACATCTCTTCCTTCGTCCCTCCACACTTCCAGTCAGCTTCCTTCTAGTATTAGAGCCAAATCTTTATAGGTTGTAGGGGTAAGGTTATTAATTATTTATGGATTAATTATTAGGAATAAAATTTAGAAATCTACCAGGTAAGTTGTTACTAGTTGTGATTACGAAGCTATTGGATTATTGTTGGTCAGTCGATGCAAGCGTTGGTCAACCGTGCGATGGGTGGTCCTAGTAATCAATAGTCTCTAATTACGATTATTAATCAACAAAATGAGTATATTACTAAATCTTCTTTCTAATAATAAGTCTTTGAATATTAATGACAAGTAGTTCTAGCCTTACTGATCTGAATACCCAAGAGATGGATATTGCTCATGTGGAGAATCAACTACATAATTGGTTCCCAAAACATGATGTTAAGACTATTTACAAAATTGGTTCTTTTGATTATCTTTCTAATTATTCAATTAAACAAATCAAACAATCTGTTCCACTAAGCCATATGCATGAAAATATTCAATTATTTTCTCCCCAAGCTATTTTGAACCACAAAGAAAAATACAAATTTTCGCATATAAGTATGGTTCAAGTTGCAATTAAATTTTCGCATATTTAGATAATCCTATTTTTGCATGTTTATGAGATCCAAGACATTTGAATTTTTCAAATTCTCTTTTAGCTATGATTGAATTTAATTTAGCTAATGGTCCTATCTATTTTAATTGTTATCCAAACATTTCTTTGTCTCTTTATGATCCAAATATTTTAGATGCTTTAACTTTAACAATTTTAAATCTAAAAATATGAATTTTTAAGATAATACTAGGTCTATAGTAGTTATACATAGAATTTACTATAAAGTTATGACAACTACCCTAGATCCTAGATCTAGACACACTTTAACTAGGAATGAAATAATTATTTTTGAAGCTAATACCCGACATACAAAAGTACACACTCCTAAAAGGTTAAAGTGGCAAGAATTAACCCAAGAAAATTCATGGGATCTCCAAGAAATTAATCATCCAATATTTATTAAAAATATCTCTACTTCCTCTAGTATTGTAGAAGATACCGATGGAAGTATTCATGTTCAATTTCTTCCTTTAGAAAATCCTACTAGATAAGTATTTAGTTACGAAAATACTAGGTTATCTGCATCTACCTAAACGCCAAATATTCAATTTCAAAGTGTGAATTTTAATATATTTATACCTAGACTCATATATCAAGAAGTAGTGTAACACCCACCGGCCAATCCCGGAGAACCAGACGGCGGATGCCACAATCGATGCCGGAGCACCGTCTTATGTCACTTATTAAAGCTAGATCACAAATTAGAAGTGGTTAAATTTTCATAAGAAGGCAAGTAATTAACATTTTGTTTTGTTTTTTTTTTTTTTTTACAAAAATAATGTTTACGGAATTCCTACGAAAATTTCGCAAGAGTTTCCCCTAAAAATTAACTTGCCACAAAGAAAATATACACACTTACAATTTTCTCCAAACCCCCAAAACTCCAATTCAACACAACATACCACAAGCACTTCAAATATCCATCAACATACGCATAATATTCTAAACACATTCTTTTCAAGGAATCTATAATCATCATACACCAAAAATATAATAAGATGTTATTTCCTTAAATAATCATAACTCTTAATACATTATAAACTTATTATATCCAACCTCCACAACACAAGGGATTTGAGATTAAAGATGACTGCTTGTACTTTGGGGATCGAATCTGTGTACTTAAGATCTCAAATTTGAGGAGGAGTATCCTAGAGGAGGCCCACAGTAGTCCGTATTCTATGCACCCAGGTAGTAATAAGATGTATCGGGATTTAAGAGTGCAGTATTGGTGGCCGGCTATGAAAAGGGACATTACGGATTTTGTATCGAGATGCTTAACCTGTCAGCAAGATAAAGCAGTGCATCAGGTTCCATCAGGTTTACTACATCCTATCTCTATTCCGGAGTGGAAATGGGATAGGATTACCATGGATTTTGTGATTGGGTTGCCTACTACACCTAGGAAGAAAGATGCTATTTGGGTCATAGTTGACAGATTGACTAAATCATCGCGTTTTCTTCTAGTTAGGACCAACTATACGATGGAGCAATATGCGGAACTCTACATTGATGAGATTGTGAGATTGCATGGAGTTCCTTCTTCCATTATCTCTGATAGAGACCTGAGATTTACTTCGAGGTTCTGGAAGAAGTTACATGAGGCTTTAGGTACTAAACTGCATTTTAGTACAGCTTTTCATCCTCAGACAGTCAGTCAGAGCGGGTTATTCAGATTTTAGAGGATATGCTGAGAGCTTGCATCATTGAGTTTGAGGGTAGTTGGGAGAAGTACATCCGACTTGCGGAATTTTCCTACAATAACAGTTATCAGTCGAGCATTCAGATAGCTCCCTTCGAAGCACTATATGGCAGGAGATGTAGGACTCCATTATGTTGGTCAGATATCCTACCCAAAATGTGATATCTACTCTGATGCTACTCCTCTGGTCTTGAAGAACACCCTCCGCTCCTAATCTGCGCGTGATAAAAATCAACGCGCTGAGTGGAAGACTCAATGGTGCTAAATAACCAACAATTTAATTAACAAGAATAGCCAAGGCAAATCTTAAATTACTCAACTATATAAATATCGAAATCGAATTCATTTAATTCAAATACTTTGAAAGCAATGAGAAGATTATAAATACAAATATGTCTTCATTCTTTTATAGCAACAATAAAATTTCATTTTTCGTTAAGGCTCGTACTCATGCAGAATGAACATAAGCAGATTTAAACGTGGCCTATGTTAGTGCCACCCCCATCACATACTCGTGGCCTATGAAAGCACCACTCCCATCACACAATCGTGGCCTATGAAAGCACCACCGTGGCCTATGAAAGCACCACCCCCATCACACAATCGTGGCCTATGAAAGCACCACCGTGGCCTATGAAAGCACCACCCCATCACACAAATAAGCGCATCCGCCTATTTATAAGGGCTGATAACCCTAGCATATGATCATAGCTTCACAATAACAAAATCAATCTCATCATACCACGTTTCAATCATGCATAGTAGAGACCAAATCAAAACCATTCTTTCACAAAAGCAATAATTTTTAATCAAAACTTCTTCATTTCTTAATACTCATTAGTTCAAAATGTTTACTCAAAACACTATAGATATATATATATATATATATATATATATATATATATATACTTAATATAGTATAAAAGTACATAAATCAAGAACTTTTCAGCATTTTCATAAACTTGACCTTTGCTGGGTTTTTAACACATAAGTTGACTTATGGGTCTCCAAATTGAATGAAATCAGATTCATTAGAAAGATAAGACAAAATTCTACAAATGTTCAGAAGGGACCATAGCCTAGATCAATCGGTAAAATAGCAAACAAAAGCTAGGAACACAGACCAACAGATCAGACCTGATTCAGGAGAACCAAGTCCAATGTTTCTTGAATTCCTACTTAACTAAATACTCAAATGAAACCAATCTAGAACTATAGAAGTCTCAAGACATAGGGCAACAACTTTTATGAACAACTCAGAGCCTAATCTTGTCATTATAGTGGTCAAAATGGGCACTCAATTTAGTGATGCATGCAGCCCGTCGCAACAGAGTCAGTTTGGGTGTTTCAGCCATAAGTTGATCTATGTATCTCCAAATTGGACATAAGAGGATGTGTTAGAAAGATAAGAAGTAAAGATACAACTTTTATGAAGAACATAAGACGTTATGTTGCCATTTGAGTGGTCAAAATGGACAATCATTTCGAATATACAGGTAAGACACCATAACAGAACCAGTTTTGGTATTTAAATCATAAGTTGAGCTACAAGTATTGGAATTAGACAGAAGAATATGTTTTGGAAAGCTGAGAAATAGAAATGCAACTTTCATGAAGAAGTCAGAAATAAATGGGAAGTATAAAAGGGTCGAAAATGAGTTCCAATCCCACTGCAGAACATGTCTAACATTAAAATTCATCAATTTAACCAAAACATACAAAGTTCCCAAAATATATTCAAAACCCTAACCATGTAAAAACAACTTAAACAAGTGAAAGTATTATTGCACTAACCTTATTAACAAGCTTGAATAAGCTTGGAAAGCCTTACTCCTTGGCTTTCTCTTTACCCTTTGAGGATGGTTCTCCAACCTCTTCAAAGTATGAGAAATCAACATTAAAAGCAAAACTTGACAAAAGAAATAGTTGGAGCATGATTTAATGCATCAATAACATGTCTAAACCATGAATTCTACTTAACAATTCACAAAACTCAAAAACCACAACTTACTTACTTCAATGGTAACTTCACTTCTCTTTGCTTTTTATCACCAATCTCAACTTCTACTACTTAATTCTTAAGAATTAAGTACTACTCTATGGTTTAATTTGGTAGCTTGGTGGTAATTTGGAGGTAAGAAAATGAAGAAAATGAAAGAAAGAGGAAGAAGATGGAAATGGCGTGGAGAAGGAGAAGAGAAGAAAGAAAATAACTTTAAGGTGCCAAAGTCAAATTTGACTTCCTAATTTCATGCCAAATGTGTGGCTAAGATCAAGTCCTAAGTAATCTCATCCAATGGCTCTAAATATTCCTCAAATAAGTCTCTTCTACTTATTATTTAACTCCACCAATTAATTAAATTAACTCCACTAAACTAATTCCTCATTTATTTCTTAATATACCACACTAGAAATATTATGCATTTAATACATAAACTCTCCAATAATATTCATGAAATATTTTCTACCCGCCTAAATCATGCAAACATGCTCCAAAAATAGTAAATAAAATATTAAATATGTATAGTAATTTTTCCGGACTAAAACAATACCAAGTCCCGGACCGATGGTACTATTCACAGACCGATAAATCACTATTACCGACACTAAGAGAAAATCAGTCTGTTACAAGTAGAACAACCAGTTAACTCTTTATCTTCATCTCCTATCAGATCTTTTGTGTCCTACAAGATCTGCTATGGAATATATATATCTCAATTAAATGTTATTAGTAAAAATGAATTTTCAATTAATAAAGAATTTCTTTGGAAAGAAATGACTAGTGATTATAATTTAGATAAGTGTCCTTGGTTTTTTGAAAATTATTCAAAAGTAAAAAGAGATCAAATTAGAGAATTATATCATGGTTACATGAATCAATATAAAGTTAATATTCATTTCTTTCAGTGGTTTTCTATTATACCCTTTTCAAGATGTCTTAGTTAATCAAAAGTAACTAAGCAATGGATAACTACATCTAATGATGTTGTTACATCCGTTCATCCTCCTCTAGAAGAAATTAAATTTGGTCATCAACATCAGATACTTATAGGTTCTTCTTTTAAGATGATAAAATACAATAGATGATGATAAGAAAAATCCTACATTAAAAGATATTAAAAATGTTCAATTTCAAAATAATTACACGAACCAAATACTCAACACAATAGCGTCACAATTAGATAGATTAGAAATTCAAATTCAAGTATCTTATACTTCTTCTATTCAAAGACCGTGGCCAATTACTAAACTAGAAATTTCAATATTTAAGCCGCATGAAATATCTGCAGAACAAATAGTTACGTTAGATAAAACAGAAGATATGTTAGAAAAGATACAAAATAGGTTAAATTATTTGAATGTTTCCTCTTCTTCTACTATTAAGGTATTAAGTAAAGACAAACAATTTGAAGAAGAAGAGGAAGAATCTGACACAGATATTAGTCAATTAAAAGAATAATTTAGTGAAAATTTTATTATTGAAAAGATTCATAATGCACCGTTACCCAAAACTAGAAATTTTTACCCCAGGCCGACACCTCCAGATATACAATATGAAGATAGATCTACCATGACTCAGACTAGATACGATGGAGAATCAATTAATGAATGAAATATAGATGGATTATCAGAATATCAAATAATAAATATGTTACAAGAAATGATTATGGCCTCATCAACTCATAAGTCTAAAGGTAACACTGATCTAGCAGTAGCTCATATATTAATCTCAGGATTTACTGGTCAATTAGAAGGATGATAGATAATTATCTTTCTTTAGAAGAAAGACAAAAAATATTAAATGCTACTAAAACTATAGTTAAACAAGAAGGTCAACAACAAATACATACAATTGTACAAGATGCAGTTAATACATTGATTTTTGCAATTACTAAAACCTTTATAGGTGAGCCAGGAGAATATCAAGCTAGAGCCTCTAAATTATTAGCCAATTTGACTTGCCCAAAGTTACAAGATTTTAGATGGTATAAAGATATATTTCTTACAAAAGTATTTACTAGGCAAGATTGTAGTCATGCCTTTTGGAAAGAAAGATTTATTGGTGGATTGCCTAAGTTATTTGCTGAAAAGGTACGCTCGAGAATACGAGGGATATGGTGGATTTATACCTTATGATACCCTCATATATGGAGAAATTATTAATCATGTTAATAATGAAGGTTTAGCTTTATGTACAGATCTTAAATTAAAGGCAAAAATTAAGAGTGAGTTCCATCAAAGTAGAAAAGAATTAGGAAGTTTTTGTAGTCAGTATGGATATGAAATATTACATCCTCCTTCTGCTAGAAATAAGAGGAAACATAAGAAAAATCCCTATAGAAGACCTTTTAGAACTAGAACTTTTTGAGATAAAACCTTAAAGGATAATAAACCCCATTAGATAGCTAGGAAGAATACAGTTAAAAGAAAAGGTAAAAGACAAATAATGTGTTACAAGTGTAGAAAAGTAGGACACTATAAGTCTCAGTGTAAGATGAGAGATAAAATAAATAACTAGATATATCGGAGAAGTTAAAACATCAAATGATAAATTTGCTTCTCACTGATACACATACAGATATAAAAATAAGTGATAACCCTAAAGATTTATATAAAATAGAATCTAGTAATTCAGATGATAGTTCAAGTGATATAGATAACTGTGAATGCGATGGTTCCTGTATTTATAAGATAAATAGTATAAACGTAGTTACTAGAAAGATAAATTTTCTTTTAGATTGTATAGATAAGATTGAAGATAAGGACGTTAAAAAACAATATTTGTTAAACTTAAAAGATGTGATGTCACACAAAAATGAAAAACAATATGAACCATATGTGTTAAAGGAAATATTTAATAGGTTCAATAGTAATAAAGAGAAACTTTCCCCTTCTTTAGCCGACCTACAAGGAGAAATTGAGATAGTTAAAAGGGAAATAGAAGAATTAAAATAAGAACATAATGAAATTCAACAAGACATCATTCAGTTATAAGTTAATAAAATTATAGATGTTCAAGCAGAACCCTTAGAAAATAGGAAAATTAATAATTTAGCTGAAACATCATCTTAAGATGAGTTTATTAATATAATATCTAGAGTAAGCTTTCAAAAATGTATAGTTTTAGTTAAAATAGTAGTTAATAATGATTTTCATTTAACTACGACTGCATTAGTTGACTCTGGTGCAGATCAAAATTGTTTGCAAGAATGATTAATTCCAACTATATATTATGAAAAACTAAGGAAATGCTATACATAACTGATGATAGTAAGTTGAAAGTAGAATATAAATTAACAAAAGCAAAAATATGTAGTGACGGTTTTTGTTTTAAAACACCCTTTATTTTAGTTAAAAATCTTACTACATGAGTAATACTAGGAACACCCTTTTTAGCTACTATTTATCCCTTTAAAATAGATAAAGAATGATTAAAATCAAATATTTTTAAATAATCAAATATGTTTCAAATTTATGCAATCAATTAGACAAAAGAATTTAAGTGCTATACAAGATATGATTAAATATTATAGTAATTGTTATAATAATAATTAAAGTATTAAGTTTAATATTTTATATAACATATTAGTAGGTTATAATTAATTATGGTTGTTGTAATCTTTAATCTATATACATTAGACTTTTAAGTATAATTATTTTTAATTTATACTATATATAAATGAGGGAATAGGGGGAATAATGGAATTTTCGATAATGCCGTAGATAAAATTTAGGATATTCTAAAATAAAATTAATCATAGCCAATTAGAAAATTACATTTTACTAGTTGATTGGATATAATTATAAAATTTATTTTTTAAGTCAATCATGTGTGGCCTGATTGTCTTCTCATTTATGTGAGAAGTGAGATGTCTCGAGTTTGAGTCTTTTCCACCACAAGTGTTTTCACAAATTTGATGAGACTAAGGGAAGGTTATTCTTGTTGTGTAGCCCGCATGGTATTTCAGCCATCAGACCTCCTAATAAATTAAAACAAGATTATTTTTTAAATAAACACTATAGATAATTAAGCATTTTAAAATTTTAAATTTTATCTTTACTAAATTTATTTTTTAATAAATATATATAATAATGAGACATTTGAAATTTTTTTATATTTTATTTATTCAATATTTAATTCTATTTTGATTATAATTTAAAAAATATATATGAAAGCTGAAACTAAGAGAAAGTTCAATAAATTCTCCCGTTTTCAGCTTTTTATTTTTCTTTTTTTAGAAATTTTAAAATTTTATTTATTTTTCTATAGTTTGATTGATTGTTCAATATATTTTTAAGTTTAATAGATATTGTATAGGTTGTTATGAATTTGAAAATTTTAAACTATTGCTGTGTTATTTAATTATTATCTTTAAGATATCTTTAAGATAATTAAATTTAGATAATTATAAATTTAAAATTTTTTTTCTTTTCTATATCTGTATAAATATGTCTAACCTATATATATCTAAAGCCTTTTCTTTCCTACTCTCTCTAACGAAGAAGAAGATCCTTTTTATCCTTTTTTTTTTCTCTTTCCTACTGCAGGCATTTATTTTCCAAAATTGATTCAAGTTCTTTTTTGATAAATTATCTTTTTGTAGGTTAAAGTATTCATGGACGAAAATTAACTTTCAAGTTGGATCCAGGTCTAATTCTTTTATATGTTGTTGGGCATTTAATTTATATATTTGTGTTCATGATATGCAATTTTGAATTTTTCATGTATGGCATTGTTTAATTCATCACCAGCACAAGATACAAGAATTGTTGCTAAAAAGTACTGGTTTGGCAATATATATTCATATAATTACTGTACTTGAAAAATAGTTTGATATTTCTTTATTTGTATTGAATGTGAGAACTTGAGATTTCCCCTATCTTACTTTATATCTTTCTCATTCCTATTAGGTTTCTGCATGGCATATTGCTCATTCGGTTGCTTGCTATCTGTTTGTAGAATTTCTCCTTTGACATCCTAACAATGATATGGTTTGAATTCCAAGTTTCTGGACAACCCACAAACAGAGAGGGAAGAACATGAAATCAAAGTCTGTTGTTTGATTTCTGCTCTTCTATCACTCCCTTCCTCCCCTCCTAAAAAAATAAGACCTTACACCCAGGTCTAAATTTGAATTGATGAATGAGATGCTCTTATGGAAGCAATGCGCACTTCCTTCTGAATTGTCTTATTAATTTGGAAGACATGTTATAAGGGCCTCCAATCTCCAATAAGAATCAGTGTAAAATTAACAAAATTTAATAGTATAGGAAAACAAGTACAAATTGACTTCAAAGAATTAATTAACAGTGGAGGTCAACCATTCTCCTATTGGAAAAGAGAAGAGAATAACTACACATCTTGATTTTATATTGATAAGAGTGATTTTCTTTTTATTTAATATTTTATATTTTTTATTGACTTTTTTTTTTATTTTTCTCTTTATTTTTCTATATTTAGCCTTTATAACTCAAGTTATTATTTAAAGTTAAAATTTAATATTCAATAAAAATAATAATTATAACTTTTGCAATCTAATTATATTAATTATATATCATCGATTTCAACTTTAATTTTTTTATCTTTATTTTCAAATTTTCATTGGATCACTTAAGATATTTTTAAACTTTAAGCATTGATATAGATTTCTAAATAATATGCCAAAAACAAGTAAAATTAAGAATAAATTTTTGAACAATTCAAAGTAAGAAAAATGTATATAGTAATATAATATTTATATGTTTAATGAAAGTGCCTATATATTGTATATTTAATTTTACTTTATATTAATTCTTAACAATATATACTATTTAAAAAAGCGTTTTCAAATTAATATATATATATATATATATATATATATATATATATATATATATATATAATTTATTAATATAATCATTATGATAATTTGGATTTAATTATTTTTCAGATTTTATTTAAAATATTTTCAAACATTATTGTCTTCTTAGTTTTGACATTAAATTACAAATCAAAATTTTTCAAAATGAAAGTACAATTCCATAAAAATGATTACTCAACTAATATATTAATACCTGCACGCGAACCGCAATTTTACGACTAGTTTTATTTAGGAGATAGATAAAAAAAAGAAAATATATTCTTTTTATTACTATTCCTTTTCTCTCTATGTTTATATGATTTGATTAGATATATTTTTTTATAATAATATAAATGTCGGAATAGGGGAAATAATAAGATTTCTGATAGCACCCTTGATAAAATTTAGGATATTCTAAAATAACCTTAGTCATAACTAATTAGAAAATTACATTTTGTTAGTTGATTGAATATATTTATAAAAATTATTTTTTAAGTCCATCATATATAGTCTGATTGTCTTCTCACTTATGTGAGAAATGAGAGGTCTCGAATTTGAGTCTTCTCGACCACAAGTGTTTTCACCAATTTAGTGAATCTAGAAGAGAGTTATTCCTTATTGTGTAGTCTGTAGTGTTATTTCGGCTATCAGGCCTCCTAATGAATTAAAAAAATTAATTTTTAAATAAACATTATAGATAATTAAGCATTTCAAAATTTCAAGTTTTATCTTTATTAATTTTATTTTTTAATAAACATGTATGATAACGAGACATTCGAATTTTTTATATATTTTATTTATTTAATATTTAATTCTATTTTGATTATAATTTAAAATATTTTATTTAAGAAATAGATAATTTTTATTTAGGAGATACATAAAAAAAGGAAAAAGATATATTTTTTTTTACTAATATTCTTTTTTTTCTTTATGTTTGTATGATTTGATTGGATATATTTTTTTATACTATATTAGTTTTTTGCATGATATGCGTTGCACGTTCATTATACTTGTTATATAATATTTTTTACACTCTTTTAATTTTTTTTATCTATATAATATTAAAGCATAAAGTTTTGTTTAGAATAAAATAAATACAATTGGTTAATTTGTATTAGACTTTATTGCACAAACTACTCGTAATGTTACATCTTATGTACTTAATTTTTTTTTATAATGAAAGTAGTCTCAAAATAAACTTCAACTTCATCCCTAAACATAATCATTCAGTCCTTAATTTATAAATGCAGATTCTTAAAACCCTAACAGATTGTTATGACCCAAAACCGTGGGTCGGATCGGTACTAGGATCCTGGTAAGCTTAAGGCCTCGAGGCCCGTAATAAGCTTAACTCACATAAATCTAGTCCTTTAACCAGTTTTAAGAACAATAAGCTATAATGTGACGTTATTTAATCATACTGTCAATTTATATTTTTAGCCCAGCTTCCACATTTATTATAACTCGTAGCTTGGCCTCGTAATTTTTATACTATTAATGTCATCCATAATATGGGCAAACTGGTCCTTTCGTACTTTTAGAGAGAATTAGAAAATTACACAGGTTTATTGAATAACACACTAATGACTTTAACATGATAAATTGCAATACATGAATCCCTAACTGCGAATCTCAGTAAGTAGATGTGGATATATTTTTATACATAATACTGCATATTCAAATATTATCAAAAACTGGTAATTACTACTATAACTTTGCGGAGAAGGAAGCATAGCTTATCTGAACTAGCACATTGTCTACCTCCTGAGAAAAATTTAAGGAAGGAGGTGAGTTTTACAAACTCAGTGAATAATAATAAATAATGCATAACCCAAACTATCACACGATATGCTATTCATAATTATATAGAACACAACTTCTGTCAAGTGCATGTTAAAACACCAGCACGCATAAATAATGTCAACTTTAAGTAATCACATCAAATAGAGATTAGTCAGTGGCGTCACAAAACTCCCGATAAGTCATCCTCGCACATGGCATGTCCTCTCATATGTGTGCACCAGGGAGCCGATCCCCATACATGGCCAACTTGTCTAATCCTCACTTGACCAATCATCTTATTGTTTTTACATTTTCTCTTTCTTTTCATTACTCACAGGAGGCCACCCTATGGTTTTGCCATATCATCCATATCATATTTTACAGATGCACATGCTAATCTCCCATACATGCTGCCCAGACCGTTCTCACAACCTCATGGTGACCCACTTCATTCCAATTCCACTTGGAAACAAGGCACATCATTATCACATCATAAGTAATCCAAACAATTTACTCAATACAATATATCTCATCGATAATCATTATGCATGACATGAGTATAGTCATGGTGCATACAATATATAGTAGTCATATGGATTTTGACTAGCAGGAGCGGTAGATAAACTCGAACGATCTAGATAAAGCACAAATATAAGGGAAAGACTGCATTAAACATGTAACTTTCCTTAAATAGGAAAAAAAACAACTAATTTAATGTATATTCGTTAGATATTGATTTGCTATAACTAATCTAAATCTTATTAATACTTCTGACAGCATTTCCCCTATAATAGGACTTTCCTTTTATTTAAGTATTAACCATTCAATATACTTATCGATTATTAGTTACACAACCCATCCATCGGGCAATCAATCAATTCAAATATCCAATCACCACAAGTAATAATTTTACGTTCAACTCATAGCTTATAGAAAATGAACCTTTAATCTAATCCAAATAATTTTCATTTATTTCTACTTTATCTCAATACAATTACTTCCTTAACTAGTCATCACACAAATAAATCTCTTATACACACAACATAAACATTTTTTTATTTAATTAACTCTACTCGAAATATTATATCTTCTAAGTAACCTAATTAATCACCATCTTAGTTCATATAACATAGTCCCAATTTCAAAATAACTGGTACCCATCTAGCCACAAATTTCATTTTATTCAAATTACCTTCTGTCTCTTAAACAAGTCATATAACACTAAATATTTAATTTATTTCCTTATTTGGTTTATAATCCTTAATAGTCCTTGACCCAAATTTAATTAAGGAACCAATATAATTTAATTATACTTCTAATTCTTTTTCATTTTAATAATCATATTTCTTATGCCCAAGTATTTAATACATGCTTTGCTTAATTTATTTAAAGTTCATACTTTAAATCCATATTTATCAAAGTTCTCAATTTATTATTTTTTTATGGTAGCAATTATAACTCGCTTTAATTTATTGCTTTATTCTTATTCCTTAATTATTTTAATCACAACTAATTTATCCCAATAACAATAATTTCTAAATTTAAAATTTACATTGAATTTAATAAACTGAATCTTAAATTGTAACGATTAAAAATCGAATTCAGATTCGGGTTTAGTGTATTAATCCCATATTTCTGCCTCTCGGGGTCTCGCTAGAGACTCATCGCCGGTCGCCAGTGCTGCCCTCTATGGTGATTGAAAAATCACGGCTGCTCAGAGTTGAACGCCCTTCATTTTGCTCGAATTTTACTCAGGAGTACATTTTCAATGGCGGTTTGCTCAGTACATGGCCTGTTTAGCCCAAGAGAGGTCGACATTCACCCTAACCTCACCATTAATGGCCGCTCTCCAAAACGTCAGCGAAAGCTTGAATCTCTTGAGGGGGATTTGTTCGCTAGGAGGAGGGAAGTCGATTGGTACCCTTTCTTTGCTCTGGAGTTGCCAGAAAACGAGAAGGAGGGAGAGAAGCACGCTGTCGATTGAAATCGCAGCTCCTCTTACTCGCGACGCTGAAATAGGTAGGGAAGGGAGAGAGAGTGGGAGGAAGAATTCAAAGAGAGAGAGAGAGAGGAAGCTGCTGGGTTGTTGCTAGACCAAGGAAGAAGAAAGAAAAAGAGGAAAAAGAAGCGTCTAACTCATTCTAGGGTAATTCAATTCGATTTGAACTGGGTTCGGTCCAACTAAATGGTTAATTTGGTTTTCACTCGATTTACAGGTTTTTCATCTAGTTTGAAGATTTTAAACTGGTTTATAGGTCCTATTTAGCAATAATAAAATATTCATTTCTAAATTTCATTCTATAATCCCATCGGTTGTAATTAAAAGTTAAATTTTTAAAATGAAAAATCTATGAAATTAAATTTTTTGTTATTTTAATTCTCCCTTCCTCGCGATAATTCGTCCTCGAAATGAAAATTACTGAAGAAAGAGAACGGAGCGTATATTTAGTAAAGATGTAGATAAAATTCAATTATTACTGACAGGCTGTTTCATAAGTGCACGAAACGCAACAAGTAATAAAGAATGAGTAGAATATCATCCCACGAAAATTATATACCAAGTACCAAAATTGTGATAAGCTAATATTAATAAACGACAATAAGGAGAATTATTTTAAAAAATTAAATTAAAATAAAAGAGAATAAAAAGAAATCAAGCAAGACAATTTGATGAAAAGAAATCAAGGATTAAAAGCTATTAGGGATTTTGATTTCATTTAATTCTATTCAATTTGTTTTATTAGTTTGATAATCAATTTTAATTGTTCAAGTAGGGGAAACAACACTAAAATCACTAACAAGCTCTCCCGATGTATTGTTAGATATTTTAATCCGATCTAATTACCTATCTTCCAATAGCGCAATCAAACATGAATTAAATCATTAAGTTTTATGGTTTGTTTATCAATTCATAGCCTAAAGTTATTAACTTATTAAAACCCCCATGAGTCAAGCCATATAGCTTCCGTATCAAGTTATTATTCTCATGTAATTTATTAACTTTTTGATATCAAAAACCCTTCACCCGATAGTGATTAATGAAATAAATTAATCCAGGGAAGAAACTCTGCCTGGAATCATTAAGTTTAATAATAAATTATACTTTGAAAAAGGAAAAGCAAATCTAATATTATAAATTGAAATCGAAATTAAGCTATATCAAATCTCTAATATGAGAATTTAGTTCGACATAGTAAATACATTAAAACCAAATAAACTTGAAAATATTCTCATAATCAACATGAATATTGAAAATAAAACAAGAAGAGAGTTTAGAAATAAAAACTAGTCGATGATTGGCTTGAGCGGCTTCCTTGAATCTTGATCTCCAACTTCAATACTTGAAATCTTAAAGAGAGAGAAAATTATGTAGAAAACAATAGAACCAAAAGATGGAATATACAATGAATGGATTCGACCTTCAATCATGGCTAGTCTCTCTTTATATAGACTTTCTGGAATATCTTCATGTTCGTTTAGGAAAGTGAATCTCTATTGAGTAAGAAATCTTTTGGAGATAGGAAAATGTTTAGGCTTTGTATTTCTTCCCAATTAGGACTCTCCAGTATCTAAATAGGATTTAAACTTGATTGGCACATCAGAAAAACAGCTCATGCGGGTCCATGCAAGCGACACGTGCTAGAGTTGTCATTTTCGGCCCAATATGAAGTTAGGCATTCAGCACGGGTGTGCTATCTGGCATGGCTTGGGCGTGCTAGACTCTGAACCTCTATTGAATTTATCTTGAACACAACACGGGGGTACCGGATAACACACCCAGGGTGTGCAGCCTTTTTACTTAGGTGCATTGCTTTCTGTATTTTTGACTGATTTTCTATTAAAATGCAACAAAATTCCCCAAGATCAAGTGAAATGTGATTCAAGGAAGCGTTAAACAAAAACATAAATAAAACTAAATAAAAACTAATTAAAGTAATTAAAAATACCAAAAATCCTAATAAAAACTATATTAAAATACTATAAAAATAACACCTATCAATTACGTTATCCAAGAAAACAGTGAAGTGTTTGTAATATTGACTAGATCAGAAAGAAAGATGTAAATCATTGCTTCTACACTTAGATCACTACTTCAAATACTCCTCCTTCTGTTAGAAAGGCATCCATCATGGGGTACTAGCAATAAAAACTTAATTTATTTCAAAGTCTGATTCCTTAACTGTTTTGACCATTAGGTTCGATATTTCAACGCCCACTGATACAGTTATTAGGAAGTTATCTGCTAAGACCTTAACCCTTACATAGTCGAATCATCTTAAAATTTAGGCGTGATTAAATTAGTTTTGTGATTCGGAAAGTAGATTCACTCCTAACATCATGAAATACTTACATATTAGGAATCACCAAACTTAGCAAACAAAAGAGGAAGAAAAAAAGCTTATGAGGAAATTCCAACTATGCTTGGGAATAAGTTTAGTTATTACATTTTAAGTATATCCTATAGGACTTGAGGCTATTGATGTTCCTTGTAAGGATTAAAAATTTAGCCGCTCTCATTATCTGATTTTCACCTTACATTCCATCTGTATTCAAGATAAGGGCATCCATCGGAATGCTCTTACAATTCCAAAAATGTCTTTTCCCCTCGAGGTCTATACTTATGACATATATGGTATAGAGACTGAGTTCTATTGACTCTGGGTGAGAGAATGAAGAGTTTAGGTTTAAATGGAGCAAGCAAAGTATTGTTGTTCAAAATCATATATCCATTGAACCCATTAAATTTAGATAGCTTATTCTCTAAAGACCAGTTCATCTCCTCAATTATCAAAGTTGTCGGCATCGTTTTCCATTCAACTGTTTTGTTCTTGGGCTTAAACTTCTAGGTTTGAGGACTCCACAAAATACGGCCTACAAGTATAAAACAAATGGTTATAATACACAGATTAATACTAGAGTTGATTGGTAGGCTTTCTCTTTCTAGAATTCTCAACAGCTTGTCCCTCCAGATGAGAATGGGTAATATGATTCAAGGAAAGTCCAAATAAGGAAAGGATTTTCCCGGGTCACTTAAGAAGGAAAATGACTTAACAGTGGGAAAACTTTATTATCATATAATAGGGAGTAGCAAAACCTTTCAGTAACCAAAGTTCTTCTTTCTCTAACCTTTGGAGAATTCTAAAATGAAAGTGACCACAAAAGGACAATTTTAAGAAAGAAAGCAGAACTTTCCATTATTTCACTAAGTTGAAGGGCTTAGATGAAATAGAAGGAAACACGACCCATAACATACTTATGAACTTGCTGAAGATCATTCAAAATTACTCCCTAAAGAAGAAGAATTAGCTATTGTCTTATAGAAAGATTGTGAGTTCTAAATTGGACTAAAAGTCACTTGATATTAGGAAATTCGATGTAAAATTTACTACATTTTAGTTGCTTTTATTTAAGTATATTTTTTACGTTCGTATATCTCCAAGTTGAGATAATACTTATTACATCTAATGTATCTCAATTTAGGGATTAAATTAACTGTATTCACTACTTTTTCTAATATAATCATCCAATCTATTTATTGATATATGACAGTTCATCAAGTCATCAATATCTTTAGATTTTCTAATTCCAGGCAAAATATTGCCTCTTGCTTTACCTAAAGAAGAAGATATGAATGTTAAACCCACAGTCCAAATTCTGACATGCCAAAAGATAGAAAAGATTTTCTTATTATATTTTTCTCAAAACTTAATAAAATAATCTTTAGGAAAAAGAAAATTTGTTTTCTATTAAAAACTTATTAATGGTTACAAATGCCAAAAAAAAAATTTCATACTACCACGAGGACATATTTTTTTTTTTTTTAAAGTATTAACTATAGATCATTTAGTCTTCTTTTTCTCTTTTTTTTTTTTTTTTTTTTTACAAAAATTCTTTCTCGAGTCCTGAAATTTATTTGCCATCATTATTACCTATCCTGTAGTTCACATCCACATTGACTTATAACCTATGACTATATTTTTATGACTTCTTACTATCACTCCATATCTGGTTAACTCCTTTGGATTGAAACTATTCATTTCCTTTCTCAATTTCTTCTTTCCTAGTCACCATTCATGAATTTTTAATTTTATCTTATCCTTAACATATGATGAGCAAGGACCTAGCGAAATTAAAAGATGATCATACTTTTCAAACAAGTCCATTTCTCTAATTACCTTATAAACATCTAATCTATTCTTTTACTCCATTTATCTTCATACAATAAATATTTCACTCCAATAATCCTCTCCTATTTCTTTTTGCATCTATTCATATATAATCCCTATTGCTATGTTTGATAATTTCCTTCATTACCATTCCCGCATTTCAAATGATTTCATCCTTTTGAATCCTTTGATATAAAACTGGCAGACTACTTTATTTCACACATCCCTTATTAAATCCTTTCCTATCAGGATCAACTCATTTAAGTTATATTTTCTCTCTCTATTGGTCATTTCACCATACTGACCTTTCTATTCAATCCAGCCATTTAATTTACTTTATTTAGTCTAATTTAATTTTTCTATTCTCACCACTTATATCCCATCCATCAAGTTTCTTTATTCTTTTCTTTTCTCCAAATTCTAATTTCATCTCTTTGATTCATAGGCAATATTTATAAAAAAAGATATTATTAAATATACTTAGACTTTAAGAATCGGTGTAATAGTAATTTTTATGCACATGCATTCTACATATACTGTGTTTATAACACGTTTCAGAAAACTTATCTCAAAACTAAGTTAGCAATATTAGATCTTTATTTGAAAATTTAACACAAGCGAAGGAATTTAGAATTAGTTAAAATAAAATCTTATAAAATGTTATAATGAAAATAATAAATTAACTATATGCTTATCAAAGTTTTACCATATCTTTTCAAAACTAGAATTCAATGGAAATCTCAAATAACTCAAGGTATTAACAGAAGTAAGCACGATATTTTCAAATATTCAAACATGAACTTTTCCTCTAAAACCTTGTTCAAACATTATCTAACATTAGCATGTCAGTTGGATTGAGGTTTAGAGCATTCTAGTAAAATATTTTCCATCCTACCATTGTCTTCATATCAAGCTACAATCCGTCTTCTATTCTTTCCAAACCACTGTGTGTCTCTTAAATGCCATTTCCTCATTCATTACTATCTTGCTTATATTTTAATCCAATATTCTCTATTTACTCCAATTATTCACATTATTCCTATTACCCCTTAATTCAAAGATTTACAATAAAATTACTTAAGTCCTGGCCTTAAAATTGCCACTTTTAATATATTTATGGCACACCAAAATCTATTTTATCTTCCAAATGTCCCATTAAATCTAAACAGCTCCCAAAATATGTACATTCTAGCTTAATTTACATATTATTACTTGGGCTTTTAGCTATTCAGGTTCATTCCTACTAATTTTCTTTTTCATTGGAGTACTCAACAGTCCTATACTCTCAACATAGTTGTAACTCATCTTCTATATCAAGACTGTCCTTTCAAGTCATTCCAGTGTCCATGTTTTTAACTTAACTTTAAGCACCAGCTATGCTTATGATCATTTCCTACAATTGTCTAATTCAACTGGCCCTGTGATATGTATAAACAAATTGCCAAATACAATTATCTTCACATTATTATATAATATAATTCCTATATATAAATGGGCACTCAAATTATTTATCATAGTGTGATTTAAATTCAAAATCAAATTGAGTTCAAATTCAAATAGCAGGCAAATGCTATAGCAAAAAGTTAATATTTTTAGAATTTTTAGTATTGAGCCTTATTGCTTAAACACAAGTTCATGTTTACAATGACATCGTCTATCCTTTTTATCTCCAAACAGCTCGTTAAGTATTCAATTTACGACCTTATTTAGTTCTTAATTCTTGATATCCATAAACTTAGACTAGACTAAGGAACTAATTTCTTCTTGTTAAGAATGTATATTAAACATAACCCAATTTATAGGCAACCAATCACAACGATTCCTCATTCGCCATTCTCAGTAGTTTCACAATTATAATATCAATATCTCTCAATATATATTCGATATCTATTCTGAATTCCAACTCCAAGGTAACCTTGATTAATAACATAACTAAATTTGATGATAATTCTCATGCAAACAGCTAAGTCTCTCATTATGGCTATTGATACTATAAATGTCTCCATTCATAGTTTGCCACACAATGAACATTTCCATTTATTTCTTAACATTATTCTATTCACTGTAGAAATAAATTCTATATAAAAAGTAGTGCACTAGATATTCAAGTTAATCTATTATCATCCAGTGTTCCTCTATTCGCAGGTTTAGAAAATGGTTCCTACTTTAGCACTTGCAATTACTGTAATAGACTATTTTCATTGTCTACTTACCATACTTATCTTTAGTTCCTCTCACTATATTTTACCTATTTAAACAATAGATATGAGTTTTCCCACCTCACAGGGTTTAGTGCATCCACCATCCCTTGAGAGAAAAATCACCAAGTTCCGTTCCTTATGTTGGTTACGGTCGATCCCAACATAAAGAAATTTCTGGTCTATACATATTCTATAATGATTACAATAACCTTTACTCTACCCAATTCAATCATAACAATAAAGGAGATATTGAAAAGGAAGCAAATGAGACTGAGAAAGACGAGATGAAATTCCTTATGCTCTGTAGTTACTTATACAATTTTGACCGAAGCTCTGATACTAACTTTGTCACAACCCAAAATCGTGGACCAGATCGGCACTAGGGCCTAGTTAAACTTAAGGCCCCTGAGGCCCGTAGTAAGCATATCTCATATAAATTGAGTCCTTTAATCTAATTTTAAGAACAATAAGCCGATAATGTGACGTTATTTAATCATACTGTCAATTTATATATCTGGCTCAACTTCCATATTTATTATAACTCATAGCTTGGGCCCGTAAATTTTATACTATTAACGTCATCCATAATATGGGCAAACTAGTCCTTTCGTACTTTTAGAGAGTCAATTTGAAAATTTCACAAGTTTATTGAACAATACACCGATAACTTTTACACGATAAATTGCAATACATGACTCTCTAACTGCGGAGCTTAGTAAGTAGATATGGATACACTTTTATACATAATATTGCATATTCAGATGTTATCAAAAACTAATAATTACTACTATAACTCTGCAGAAAAGGAAGCTGAGCTTATCTGAACTAGCACATTGTCTATCTCCCGAGAAAAATTTAAGGAAGGGGGTGAGTTTCACAAACTAGTATAGATAATACAAATATGATAGCAGCTGATAAAGATGTTAATGCTTTTTTTTAAAAAAAAAAGAATATAATAATTATATTCTTTTTTTTTAAAAAAAAAGAGTCAAGTGTCAAATAATTAATTTTTAAATATTATTTATTATCCATAAAAACAAAAATTTAAAATATCAAAAATAATAATAGAGATTGTTCTTACTATTAAACCAAACTCTCTTATTCACACAAATATATTAAGTTAATCCAAGCTAAAGGTCAAGAGTGAACCTATTTTTTATTTACAATTTAAGTCCTAATTATAATTTAGGGTGCTATTGCAACAAAAAGTCAAAGTTCAGGGTGAATTTGGTATAAAGGTCAAATTGGAGTTGCATAAAAATGTTAAAATTAAGATGAAATTGATATAAAGGTCAAATCAGAGTGAAATTACAACAAAACCTAAAGTTAAGAGTGAAACAATATATTAAGCCTTTTTTTTCGACAATTACTTTTTTATCTTTTTTTTTTTTTTTTTTTTTTTTTTTTTTGAAAACAACGAGAGAACAACAATTAGACTAGGACATATCTAGGAAAAGCTACAAAACAAACGTCTTGCTGGAGAAAGCTAGCCATACCATGGGAAGGAACCTCAAGAATATGATCACCCAGAGTCAAAGTGGAACCATAGTGAGCAAGCCAATCCGCACCAAGTATTGGCTTCCTTGTAGATGTGCAGAATACGGACCTCCCAACTCCTTCAAAGCAGCTCCTTAATGTTCACTACCAGATTAGAAGCAGAAGAGGGATAGGTGATAGGCTGATTAATCAGCTCACAAGCTTGCACATTATCCACCTCCACAATGAGATTCCTCACGCCTTTATCCCAAGCCAGACTCAAGCCCAAGAAAACACCCCAGAGCTCCGCTAGAAGAATGGAACAACTACCCAAGTTACAAGCAAACCCATAACACCAATTACCCACATCATTCCTAATCACACCCCAAGTAGAGGCCCTATGTGACTGTGTAATCAACGACCCATCACAATTAAGCTTGAACCAGCCAACTGTAGGAGGACTCCAACCCAGTAAACGCCAGTCTTTAGCACCAGCTCGATGAGCAATACTGTCCAGCTGAGATCCCAGAATACTCTTTACAAAAGAACGTACCACCCCAGCAGGGTCCAACGGATGGCCCTCCTCTGGACAAAAAAAGCAAGATTACACCATTTAAATAGCTTATATAATCATATATGAGCCGACTAATTAAATCTTCTATGGATATGAATGCATTACCATTTTTGCTAACAATTTTTATTTTATTTTATCTTTTGACCTTTTCCGTTTACTTAAATAAATTATAATTTCTATCCGCAATATCTAATTGGATCGATAATTTTTAACTATTTGTAATTTGTAATAGTAAAAATTTAATTTAAAAAATAATAATATATCATATTATATATATGCTTCAATATATATTATATTATTTTATTGCAAGATATATTATTATTTAATAATATTAAATTATATTTAATATTTAGTACAGTTTACACTATTTAATGATATTAAATACTTAATTTTTTAAATTACTATCACTAAATTTATAATCTTTATATTTTGCTTGATCTCAATATTTCATGCTCTCAGATTTATTTTTTCTATAGATGATTTATAAGATTATAAAGTAGATAAAAATAATAAAAAATTGTATAAAAATAAATTATGAATACGTATAAGAAAAAAACCAACAGAGTATAAATAATGTGCAATGCACTTTAAAAAATAAATTTAAATTTAAAAAAAAGATAAAAATTAAAATTTTGAAATATTTAATTATTTATATGTATTTATTTTAAAAATAATTTTAATAAATTATATCCAATCAACTAATAAAATATAATTCTCTAACCTATGGGTTGTGATTCAGTTGGCAACGCAGGTGGGACATGTGGGAAGAGCAATCGGATTCTATTCCCACCAAATGCCCTTGTAGAGAGGGGCGAAGAGCCTTAAATATAACTAAACCTCGAGCCGGACTAAGCAATCCTTAGTAATAAAGTCCGATACCGGTGGTTTACACTAAAAAAAAATATAATTTTCTAATTAGTCATATTTTAAGGTTATTTTAGGATATTCAAATTTCATTAACGGCACTATCGGAAATCTCATTTATATATAAAGCCGTCTCTTACTGGCTCTCTTTTTATATTCTTTTAGATTTTATTTCTAAACTACTACCGACAGTCTTCTTTGGTCGGCGGTGGCTTCTATTTGTCTCTTTCTATCATTTTTCTTTATTTTACTTAGTTTTCTTTCTAATAATTTATAAACCTATAATCGTTTGAAACAAAACTTGAATTTGTTCTCTCAGATTTGTAATAGTTGATAGATCTTGAGTATTTTTGGCACCCTCTTAATGAGGTTATTAATTTCTCTCATTTCATAGAGTTGTTCCTTATTATTGAGGAGTTTTTACGTGGATCTTTTATTTCTCTAGCAATTCAAAATACAGAATGAATTGTTAGTTTCTTGTGGTTGGAGACTTTAAATCTTCAAGTTCGGTAAGTTTCTTTTATCAATAGAGCCTAGTAGTGTGTTTTGTACCTATATTAAAGTTCGGTATATTAAACTCTTCTACGGGTGTCAGCTGTAACAAGTTTCCGAAAAACTAATGTTCAGGACAATATTGTGGAAATTTTGTCGTCCTATTTAAAAATGGACCAGTTTTTACTCGGAAGATTAACATCTTCTGTCAAGATCAAGAATATCTCCAAACAAAAGATTGTTATTTTCTATATTTGTATTTCTTATTTCTATAGAAATATTATGATGTACTCTACTTTTATTTATTATTAATGAATTGTTAAGTTTTTTATACATATATAGCTATTTTATTAATTAGTTGTATTAGTTATGTTATCTCAGTAGAAAAATATGGTTATAATACAGGAGAAAAATTATAATTAATATTTAATATTATAAAAAAACAATAATAATGAGCGTAAACAATGAGTAAAAATAAGCAATGGCAATAAGCCACCGACGTCATAAAGAAAAATTAGTATAAATAGATATATAGATAGATATAAATCTAGATTGATGTATAGATATAGATATAGATAGTCAAAAATTATTTATAAAGAAAATTATTTTATTTTCTAGATAAAAGGAAAATCTTAATTTAAAATTCACCTATTTAGATATTTATAAAGCAATAAGTAATTTATCAGCCAAATGTATAAATATACTCATGTACTTTATGAAAAAACTTTATTGCACTCCAAACTTTGCAAATGACTTATTATGCTTCTGAAATTATAAATTTTGCTAACATTATATTCCTCTTTATATTAGCAATAATATTTTTTTGGTGTTTTTGTCATTTACATGCAAGATATTCACTTAATTTGTCATTAGTATAATCTTTGGAATAATAATTTTTATATTTTTCAACTATATAATAAGTGTTTAATTGATCTGATTTTAAAAATTTGACTATTCAATAGAATAATTTTTGCAAGTTTAAGTATTTGATTAGTATAATTTTATAAATTGAAGTGTTCAATAGATCAAAGTAAAAGTTGAGGGTGCCACAAAGTTTGCGTACCCACTATTTAGAACAAATGAATTCTACAAAAATTTTGTGAAATTCATTTTGAAATTCATATTTTTGTGTTTGGAATAAAACAATGTAGATTGCAATTCTAGGAATTCAATTATATGAAATTAAACATAAGTACATCAAATTTCACAAAAATAGGTGAAATTTCCAAATTAATTTTACAAAATTAAGCGGTCCAACTTTTTATGACAAAACTATCATTCTCCTTCTACAAAATCAATTTTTCAATTTTTTATTATTTAACTTATTTATTTTTTCAAACTTGACCAAAACTATTTAAAAAGTTTATTTTTTTAGAAAAATGTTTTCTTATTATTGTGTTTTTTATTTTAATTTTTAGCATTTTTTAACTATTGAAGAGAGAGATTCAAATTAAATATATATTTATCACTTTATTAAATACAATAATTTTATTAATATTATTTTATTTTATATATTTATTTATTTTAATAAAATATAAAAAAGTATATAGCATAACATAAATATAATTAGTATTTATTATTTATTTTTGTGAAATTACTATTTCAAGAATATTTTAGGAAATAAGAGGAAATAAATTTTCAATTATGAATTATATTCCATAAATGATGGTAGTGATTTTCGCAAGTATACGAAATCGCAACAAGTAATAAAGAGTGAGTAGAGTATCGTTCCCACGAGGACTATGTACCAAGTACCAAAATTATTTTAACCTACTATTATTTAAACGGCAATTTAGGAAAATTATTTAAAGAAATTAAATTCAACAAATAAAAGATAATAAAAAGAAATCAAGCAAGGTAATTTTCGATTAAAAGAAACCAAGGATTAAAAACTACTAGGATTTTGACTTCACTTAATTCTATCCAATTTATTTTATTAGTTTGATAATCAATTTTATTTGTTCAAGTAGGGGAAACAACCCTAAAATTACTAACAAGATCTCCCGATGTATTGTTAGCTATTTTAACCTGGTCTAATTACCTATCTTCCAATAGCGCAGTCAAACATGAATTAAATCATTAAGTTTTATGGTTTGTTTTGTGAATTCATAACCTCAGGTTATTAACTTATGAAAACCCCCCATGAGTCAAACCATATAGCTTCCGCATCAAGTTATTATTCTTATGTAATTTATTACCTTTTTTTTCATATCAAAAACCCTTCTCCTGATAGTGATTAATGAAATAAATCAATCCAGGGAAGAAACTTTGCCTGGAAGCATTAAATTTAATAATAAATTATACTTTGAATAAAGAAAAGCAAATCTAATATTATAAATTGGAAAAGAAATTAAGCTACATCAAATCTCTAATATAAGAATTTAGTTCGACATAGTAATTAAATAAAACTCAATTAAATTTGAAAATAATTCCATAATCAATGTGAATAATGAAAAGTAAAAACAAGTTTAAGAGTTTAGAGATAAAACTAGGTAACAAATAACGTGGACGCCTTCCTTGAATCCTGACACAAATCTTGAATGCTTGAAGTTTTGGTGAGAGAGAAAACTGTGTAGAAAATAATAGAACAAGAGATGTAATATACAATGAATGACTACCTTTTCATTATGGCTAGTCTCTATATTTATATAGACTTTTTGGAATATCTTCGTGTTCGTTTAGGAAAATGAATCTTTATTGAGTAAGAAATCTTTTGGAGATAGAAAACTGTTTAGGCTTTGTATTTCTTCCCAATTAGGACTCTCCCAGCGTCTAAATAGGATTTAAACTTGATTGGTATATCAGAAAAGCATCTTATGAGAGTCTATGCAAGCGATATGGGCTGGAACTGACATTCTCGGCCCAATGCAAAATCTTGTCTTCAGCACCGGCATGCTATCTAGCACGGCTTGGGTACAGTCTTTTCTACATTTTTGGCTGGTTTTCTATAAAAAATCCTATAAAATTCGTCAAGATCAAGTGAAATATGATTCAAGGAAGCTTTGAATAAAAACATAAATAAAACTAAATAAAAACTAATTAAAGTAATTAAAAATACTAAAAATCCTAATAAAAACTATATTAAAAATACTATAAAAATAACACCTATCACATGATTATGTGGAATTTAATTGAACTATATAGTTTTAATTAATCATATCAAACATGAAAATTCATTCACAAATAAATTCTACTAGAATTCATTTATAAATGAATTCCATATTTTGAATTCATTTATACCAAATGGGGTGGTACAATACAAGGAAGAATATGTACTAGGCCGAAATATCATCATCAATAATTTAAGAGAATGATTTATTGATAACAAAATATAAAAACCAGTTAGATAAGCTAAAATCTTAACGTAACTGATAGAAGTAAACTCACAAAACTATAAAGAAATATTTATGTGACTATTATGAAAAATGATCATATGTCCTTTCTACATTCTTACACAAGTATTTATACTACATCTCAAGTTATAACTGATAATGTACATTTATGACGAGAATCTTAGCTATGAATGTCGAGCGAGAATCTTGGCAATTAATGATTTTAATGACTCTTTTGACTGAGCATTACTTTTATTCAAATGAACACATCGCTACTTAATTTTGACTAGTTGCTTGGTTCTTATGTTGTTCGATTCTTAAGCTTGCTCGATACAAATTAATAATCTATTCCTATAAAAAAATTTTCCTAAAATAGCACGAATCATTTATGTTCGGCTCTTTCGATGTTTTTTCCTAATGTTTTAAACTTTTTTCGAGCATCTGCTTACTCAGTTCTTCCATGTAAGCTCTAGATGTCAGTTCATTATTAGTTCATGTCTTGTCTTTAATGGATGTGACCTCTGGCATTATCAAAATTCTTACAACGACGTGCTTCTTTATTTCATCATTAAGAGGTGCCTCTTAACATTTCACCTTTTTACTTTGCATTTCTTGATGTTTCACTTTTCCTTGGCGTCTCCTCTAGCTCTCTCACCTGCTTATAAATCGAAAGTGGAAGCATTCGCTGTTGATTTTGAAGTTCTTTTACTGCCATTTTCATTCTTCTTTTGCAATCTTCTACAAGATTTCCCAAGAGTAACTTTCTCCCCTTTTAATATTGCCTTTTTATTTTTACTTGCATTTCGCTTTCTTTTCATAACACAATGAGTTCTGGCACCCCCCTTCTTGGAAAAGGCAAAGCCATCGCCATTGAAGCCTCTTCTTCTTGTTCACGCTTTGAGGCCACCAAGAACATAGAAAGCCCCTTCTTCTTGTTCAAGTCTTCTGGCATTAAAGTGTCTCGTGACTTGCTCAAGAAAGCATAAAATAAGAAAAGATCAAGAAGGTATACAATTGGCTTTCCATTTGTGCAGTCCTGAATTGACTTTTAACATTTTGCTTTGTTCAGTAGATATGAGTGGTGGAGACTTTGTTAAGAAGCTTGAGGAGAAGAGGAGGAAGAAGAGGGAGAGCAAAGCTACTACTCAGGCAAGGAGGAAAGGAAGTGCACTTGTACTTAGAGATGAGGATAAAGAAAATGTGGAAACACCTCTACCTCCGAGCAAGGCTACTCCCTCTTTTTTTCCTCCCATTAACCTAGTCATTTTGGAGCACACTGAACTTCCTGAATTTGGGACAACTCCAGATGATGTTGTTAAAACCTCTACACTAATTGCACCTCCTTTAGAAATTGAAGTTGTTCATCTTTCTACTGAAGATGCACTCCTCTTGCTAGAAGGAAGAAAAGATCTCGAGCTGATACTTCTAAAAACTCTACTCGACTAGACGCTGCTCAGCAAGACATAGAAGGATATATCAAGGCTGTTCATAGAGCCTCGACATCTTGTTCTCAATGTTCGGTAAGTAGAGATCTGGCCTAGTTGTCACTCCTTCCACAAGACTAGAATTATGTGGATTCTATGGAGGAGAGTGCTATCTTTGATAACATGAATTATAGCCTTTTTTTTGTAAATATTATACAATTGTTGTGCTTTATACTATGCTAAGGTCATCTTTATTGCTCACTTTCTTTTTGGTGCAACAACTTGTCCATCGAGTTGCTGGTATGAGGAAAAGAGTTCATAATCTTTGTAGCCATTATACTAAACTTGAAGTATCCAATAATGAGGTTGTCCAGCTAACGGAGACTGCTAAGGAGATGATGGATAAAAGTGCTACAACTCATAGAAAGAGATGTGTTGGCTCAAGGGTCAATTTTTAATCTCGGATTTTGATGATTAATACAAAATGAATAAATTTAAAATTATGTTATTTGTTCTAATTTTATCTTTATGCAGAATTTTTTTGGAAAGAAAATCATACAAGGCAAATCCTACTTTGAGTGTGAAGAGTTCGAAGACCTAGTAGCTAGGTATTTAGGAATACTTTGTAGGATAGAGAGAAATTCCAAATATTAGCACAAAAATCCTTTTGTCTCTCAAAAATATTTTTCAGAAAATTAGTTTTCTTCAAAATAATCTATTTTCGAAAATATTCCTTCAAATCGAAAAGATTTATTTTCCTAAAACTAAAGAGATTTCTTCTCTAATGTTTTTGGTAATAAAATCATTCACCTTTTTGAAAATATATTTTTGCAAGATCTAGAGTGTTTTAAAGTTATTCTCTTACCTTAAAAATGAAGGAAAATCTCTTTCGGTTTTGGTAAGTGCATCTTTCCGCAAATAATTTTTTTCTCCAAAAATAAATGCTGTCGAAAATCTTTTCTAAAAGGAAAGTGAAAATCGGGTTTTATTCTCTTACCAAAAAGGATAAAATAATTTTTGATAACAAAGATTTTCGGATCCTCTAAACAAGGAAAGAAGATATTCTGATCTCTTTCCAAAAAGCGACAGCTCCTTCGTTTCCTATATAAAGGAACGTTCACGCCTTAATCATTTGGTGAAGTAAGAGTATTTGTTTTAAGAGCACTCTCTCTCATTGAACGAATCCTTTTCTCTCAAAACTTACTCTACCCCCATTTTCTTTTCATCTCTACACTTAACGTTTTCAATATTTAAAGTGAAAAGAATTTTTAGAATTTCTTTTTGAAAAACAATTATGTGTTCTAATTGATCTTCTAATCTAATAAAATTGTTTTTCCTGTGCTTATATAGGCATTTCTTTCTGTCTATTTAGAATCTGCATTCTATAGTAGACAGGCTCTTTATTTTGTTAAACTTTTGAGTGTAATAGCTTAGGTTAGAAGCTATTGAGATAGAGGTTATCAAGCGACCTTCTCCATGTGTGGGATAGTAATGTCTTGAATCGAGTTTTCTGTACTCTACTAAAAACAGAAAGGGTTGAGGTTAACTAGAACCTTTGGAAAATCTAGTGGGACAAAAAGGGTAGATCTAGGTTTTTGATCTATTGCGTTGTACTGTTGGTTTGTCTCTTACCCTTTAAAAGAGATAACTTAGTGGAGGATCTCAAGATGCGTCTTGGGGAGTGGATATAGGCGAGTTAGTGCCGAACCACTATAACTCTCGGTGTTGATCTCTTTATTTCTGAAGTTTGGTTGTTACTGTCTCTTTTACACTCTTGTTTAATTTCTTAGAAACGCTGAAATTGTTAATAATTCAGATGTTCTAAAACAGCAATAAGTTTCATCTATTCTAAACGTTAGAACTCTGGTATTCTAATATAGTGAATATACAATGTTCTAACTGTTGTTCTATTTCCAGTATAATTCACTGTTTGGGTTTCTATTTTGTTTTCTAAACTTTATGAGGATGTTCTAATCCTGATAACTCTCCATCATAAAGTTACTTTAACATTTGATTAAGACTCTGTGAAGAAGTTCTAATAACTATCTTTCACATAGTGTTATATGGTTTTGCAAACTTTATGAGGAAGTTCTAAGTTTGATAACTTTCCTTCATAAAGAAGCTCTGATATTGTACAAGTCAGTGTGAAGCTGTTCTATTCAATAGCTGCACTTTGCACAGACTTTCTATATCTGAAATTAGAACATTGTGAGGAGATTCTAATCCATATTCTACTCTCACAAAGTTTTGTGTGTTTTTCCGCTGCACTTAAAATTCTAATTCTTGTTTAGAATTTCTAAAATTTATTTCAGTTTTAGAAAACCCAATTCACCCCCCCTCTTGGGTTGTGCCATACACATTCGGGACCCACAATCTGGTATCAAAGCCTTGGCTCTTGACTTACCTAAGCTTAACCGCTTAAGAGATAAGATCCCATGGCAACCCCACTTCCTCTTTCCACTTTAGAAGGTCAATCTGTTTCTAGACCTCCTTTGTTCAATGGCTCTAATTACTCTTACTGGAAAACTAGAATGGAGAATTTTATGAAATCAGTTGATATAAATTGTTGGAGAAATGTTATAACTGGTCCTCGCATTCCCATGAAAACTGTAGGAGATGAGCTAGTTAGAAAAACTGAAGAAGAATATACCGATGGTGACTGGAATGATATTGCTGTAAATGCAAAAGCTATTAATATTTTTCATTGTGCTTTAGATGCGACTGAGTACAACAAAGTATCTGGATGTAAATTTACGACAGAGGTCTGGGAAAAACTTAAAGTAACCTATGAGGGTACAGACAGGGTAAAAGAATCCAGAATAAATATCCTTTGGAGAGAATATGAAATGTTTAGTATGAAAGAAGGAGAAACTATTGCAGAACTAAACTCTAGATTTACCAATATAGTTAATCCTTTGAGAACTCTCGGAAAGGAAATTTCAGAAGATGAGCTTGTTAAGAAAATCCGTAGAATTCTACCTAGAAAATGGGATTCTATAGGAACTGTTATGAATTACAAAGAGACTCCCGTCACTTATGATTATCTTATAGGAGCTCTTGTTTCAGAAGAAATGAAATCTTCCTTGATAACGGAAGATAAGAAAAAGAAAGGACTGGCTTTGAGGGTAGATTCTAGTGAAGAAAGTTCTTCTGATCTTGATAGTGATGATTTAGCACTTGTTGCTAAAAGATTTAAAAAGTTCTATCGAAAGGGTGGAAGGCCACAGAAAAAGTTTAATAAAAAGAACTTTCCATCTAAAAATAGTAACTTGCCTAAGAAAGAACCTTCCGAAGTGGTTTGTTATGAATGCAACAAACCTGGACACATCAAGCCTAATTGTCCTAAACTGAAAAAGAAGTCAATGAAAGAGAAGCTGAAGCAGGCTTTCGTAGCTGCCTGGAGTGATTCAGATGATTCTAATCCTGAAAGCCACGATGATCAAGAAGAAATTGCTAATATCTGTCTGATGGCTACTATCGACTCTGAATCTAAAGAAATCAGCACTCTGGCTTCAACACAGAAAGCTGGAATCAACGAAACAAATGCAACGATCCATGAGAATGATGAAAGAACTGTAAGTATTTCTGAACCCGAATTAGAAAATGATCTTCTAAATACTTACAACAATCTTTGTAATGAGTTTGAAAAACCTGTTAGAAAGCATAAAGTTCTAAAGAAAGATTTCAGAAAATTAAAATCTGAAAGTAATCATTTGAAAGATGCTTTTTATCAAGAAGTTACATGCAAAGATCTTATTATAGAAATCAAAGATCTTAAAAGTTGTAATAATCGATTTTCTGAAAATCTGACACTTCTTGAAGAAAAATGCAAAAATCTGAATTCGGAAAATGAATCCTTGAAAACTGAGATTAGAATTCTATAATCTATTTCAAAATCATTTTCTAAAGAGAAAACAAGTTCTAATAGCATTTCTAAACTGAATCGAGTTTCTAATCAGAAAAATGTTGTTTCTAATATTGTGACTTTAGAACATCAAAGTTTTAACAAGAAGAAAAATTATAGTGCACCTGTTACCACTAATCTTCCAGGACCCAATATGAGTTGGGTACCTAAATCTGCTTGATCTTTTCAGGTGTGCCTAAGGAGCGAGCTGAAAACAGAGATGTGGTACATGGACAGTGCTTGCTCTAGGCATATGACTGGTGACAAAAAGAGATTCACCATATTAGAAAAGAAAAAGGGAGGTACGGTAAGCTTTGGAGACAAAGCAAAAGGTAAAATCGTTGGTATTGGTGTGGTAGGTTCTAATCCTTCAATAGAAGATGTATCCTTAGTAGAAGGATTACATTATAACTTGTTAAGTGTGAGTCAGGTCTGTGATAAAAATAGAAGAGTGATCTTTGAACCTTCTCATTGTGAAGTTCAGAACATGCATGATAATACAACCTTATTCACTGGAAAAAGGTTTGGAAATATATACCTAGTAGATCTCTCTGATGTGCATAACCAAGATATATGTTTAGTTTCTATTGATAATTCTAGTTGGTTATGGCATAGAAGACTTGGACATGCAAGCATGCACCTTATTCCTAAACTGTCTAAGAAAGATTTGGTTCTTGGTTTGCCAAAGTTGAAATTTGAAAAAGATCACATTTGTGATGCTTGTCCAATGGGCAAACAAACCAGAACTTCTTTTAAATCTAAGGGCATGGTTTCTACTTCTAGACCTTTAGAATTGCTACATCTTGATTTATTTGGTCCAATTACTCCTTCTAGTCTTGGAGGAAAATTCTATGCATTTGTTATTGTAGATGATTACTCAAGATTCACCTGGACACTCTTCCTTAGAAATAAGGATGAGTCATATGACATGTTTGTTCATCTGTGCAAGAAAATACAAAATGAGAAAGGATACAACATCACGGCAATTAGAAGTGATCATGGAGGAGAATTTGAAAATCAGAAATTCAATGCTTTTTGCAACGAAACAGGAATCTTCCATAACTTCTCAGCACCTAGAACACCTCAACAAAATGGAGTGGTGGAACGCAAGAATAGAACACTTCAAGAGATGGCCAGAACCATGCTAAGTGATTCTAAACTACCAAAGTATTTCTAGGCAGAAGCAGTCAATGCTGCCTGTTATATTCTAAACAGGGCTTTGGTAAGATCTGAACTTAAAAAGACTCCATATGAACTATACAAAGGTAGAAAACCAAATATTGGTTATTTTCATATTTTCGGGTGCAAATGCTTTATTCTAGATAACAAGAAAAATCATCTTGCTAAATCTTATGAAGAGATTTTTCTGGGATATTCTAATAATAGTAAAGCATATAGAGTATTTAATAAAAGGACTCTAGTTGTAGAAGAATCAATACATGTTGTATTTGATGAAACTGACTCTACTTCTAGAATATTAGAAAATGATGATGTTGTAGATTCTAATCCTAAGAAGCAGAATGAGCAATCAGAACAACTAGAACAGCCAGAAAGTGATCAGAACATCAATAATCAGGCTGAACCGGAATTAGAACATGAAGATCAGAACATAGTTGAAAGCCAAATGCCAAAAGCAGAAAATGAAGATTCTCAATTACCAAAAGAATGGCGATTTCATAAGTATCATCCCTAGGAAGACATAATGGATAACCTCTCAGAAAGGATGATGACTAGAGCTCAACTTAGAAGATATTTTGGTAATGTTGCTTTCGTTTCTCAATTAGAACCTAAAAACTTAGAAGATGCTCAAAATGATGAAAGTTGGATTCTTGCTATGCAAGAAGAGCTAAATCAATTTGAGATAAACCAAGTTTGGAAACTTATTTCTAGACCTAAAAACCATTCTGTTATTGGAACAAAATGGGTGTTTAGAAATAAGCTTGATGAACAAGGTAATGTTGTGAGAAATAAAGAAAGATTAGTGGCTCAAGGGTACAACCAAGAAGAAGGCATCGATTTTGATGAAACCTTTGCTCCGGTTGCTCGACTTGAGGCCATTAGAATGCTTTGTGCATTTGCATGTTTTAAAAACTTCATGTTGTATCAAATGGATGTGAAGAGTGCTTTTCTAAACGGTTTTCTAAATGAAGAGGTGTATGTAGAACAACCTCCGGGCTTTGAAATTTTTGATAAACCTAATCATGTTTACAAACTTACTAAAGCTCTTTATGGTTTAAAGCAAGCTCCTAGAGCTTGGTGTAAAAGATTGAGTAAGTTCCTATTAGAAAATGGTTTTTCAAGAGGAAAGGTTGATACAACACTTTTTATTAAAAACAAAGCACATGATATTCTAGTTGTACAAATATATGTTGATGACATAATCTTTGGTTCTACTAACGACCTTCTCTGTAAGGAATTTTCTAAGATTATGTAGGGTGAGTTCGAAATGAGTATGATAGGAGAATTAAATTTCTTCCTAGGACTTCAAATTAAACAATGTGAGAATGGAATTTTCATCAATCAAGCAAAATATACTAAAGAGTTGTTGAAAAGATTCAAAATGGAAAATGCCAAGGTATGTAGTACTCCAATGAGTCCATCGTCAAAATTAGAAAAAGATGAAAAAGGCAAAGACGTGGATATCAAGCTGTTTAGAAGTATGATTGGTTCTTTGCTATATCTAACGGCAAGCAGACCAGACATACACTTTAGTGTTTGTCTATGTGCTAGATTTCAATCGTGTCCCAAAGAATCTCACTTAATTGCTGTGAAGAGAATACTAAGATATCTTTGTGGAACTTCTAATCTGGGTCTGTGGTATTCTAAAGATGATACATTTGATCTTGTTGGGTACAGTGATTCTGATTTTGCAGGAAGCAGAATAGATAGAAAAAGCACGTCTGGGACTTGTCAATTTCTGGGTAGCGCCCTTGTATCATGGTTTAGCAAGAAACAGACATCAGTTGCTCTTTCTACTGCAGAAGCAGAGTATGTTGCTGCTGGAAGTTGTGTTGTACAAGTTCTATGGATAAAACAACAGTTGGCAGACTATGGACTGAAATTAGAAACAATGCCTATCAAATGTGACAACATAAGCGCCATCAATCTATCCAAGAATCCAGTTCAGCATTTTAGAACCAAGCATATAGAACTCAGACATCACTTCATACGTGATCATGTACAAAAAGGTGATATCGTGATTGAGTTCATTCCCACAGAAAAATAATTAGCAGATATCTTTACAAAACCTTTGAATGAAAGTCAATTCTACTCAATTAGAAGAGAACTTGGTATGTTAGTTCTAAACTCGTAACTTTAGAACTCTGTAAGTATGTTCTAAACTGCTTTCTAATTTCAAGAATAGAAGATTTGCTTTGTTCTTTTTTTTTTTTTATTCTGTGCGAAACTGATTTTTGTCTAAAAACGCACATTGCTTCGGTATGACTTTCTAAAGTCATTATCAGAATCTTGCTTTAGACTAAAACAGTTATTCTTTGTTTTTATTATGTTTTATTATTTTTGTCTTTAGTGCTTTGGCGGTTTTAGGGTTTTATTTTTTTTTTTTGTTTTATTTCCTTTATTTATTTTGGTTCTTATGTCTTATTTGTCGTTTTAAATTCCATTTAAAAACTGTTCTTTATTTCTCTCTTCCGCCACTTAAGTGTGTCTATTTTGTGTTAACCACTTAATACTCTCTTTATCTTCTCTTTGAAAACTGAAACCCTAAGTTGCTTTTGAGTTTCTGCAACAATGGCCGAATCCAGTTCAAACTCCTCATCTGACTCTCTTACCGAGCAAGAGCTTTAACTTCTAAAGAAACTTTCAAAGAAGTATGAACAGAAAGAGATGAAGGAGAAAAAGGCAGAGGAGAAACCTAAGAAAAGAAAAATCGAAACGGGTACTTCACAGAAACAAGCAACGAAAGCTCATGACAAAGGTAAGTCGGTTCTCTCAACTTACCCTCTCATACGTTCTTATGTGTTAGACTGGAAGTTTTTCGGTGGCAATGAGTTTAATTTTAAGGAGCTCTTTGAGTTCCAAGGCTGGATGAACTTTCTGTCCTTAAATGCACTATGTTATGAGAGTTTAGTGAAGGAATTTTATGGCTCATTGAAAGCTAGTGGAACAGAGGCGATCTCTGTGAAACTTCAGGGTGAGTTCAGAGAGTTATCGTATGATGACTTTGGGAAAATTTTTGGTATTCCAAATGCTGGGTGTAGGGTGACCAAAATCAAAGATATGACTAAGGTTAGCAACTACAAAAAGGATGAGTTTGTGAGAAAAATTGTGAGGAAGTTGTCTGCAGATAAACAGGGCTCGATAGAATGCTCTAACCTAACAGAGAGCATGAAATGGCTGTACAAGATTATCGTTCATTATATCTATTCCAAGAGTGCCTCTTTGACATATGTGAATCAGGTAGAATTGTGTATAATGTGGCACATTGTTGAGAGAAAACCCCTTAACCTATGTCACATTATTTTTGATAAGCTGCAGAATAATCCCAATAAGCTACCTTACGGGATGATTCTTACACCAGTTTTTGAGTTTTTGAATGTTAATTTGGGTGAGCATGTTGGTAGTTCTGTTTCTAAGTTGGACAGCGGGTCCTTAAAGATGAAAGATGAAGAAGAAGAGAAAGTAAAGGAAGAAAAGAAGGAGAAAATGAAAGAAGAAAAGGAAAAAGAAGAAATTGAAAAACAAAAGAAAGTAAAAAGTGAAGCTGAAAAGAAAAAGGAAAAAGGAAAAGGGAAGTTGGAAGAAATAGTAAAAGAAGAGAGGAAATCAGAAGAGAAAGAGAAGTCAGCAGAAAACACTGAAGAAGAGGAAGAAGGAACACAAGAAGAGGTATTAGAAGAGGAAAGAAAAGAAGAAAAAGAAAAAGAAAGCACTGTAGAAAAAGAAGAAACAGAAAGAGAGAGCACTGTAGAAAAAGAAGAATCAGAAAGAGAAACAGGAGAGAAAGAAGAGCTAGAGAAATCAGAAAAAAGGGAAGAAAGTGGAAGAAGGTAGTGACGCTGAGATTGAGAAGCTAGAGATTAGCGATGAAGAAAAGACAACTGAAGACAAAACAGAACAAGAGTCTGAGTTGCAATCTGCACAAAGAAGTAGGGAAATCATGCTGGGCAGAATAGAAAAGGAACTCATAGAGGAGCACAACAAGGAAATTGATGAGGGAATACAGCAGTGTCAAACTATTATTGAACAAAATCAATCACTCATCAAAACTTTGGAGAAAATGAAGGATGTGAACACAAGAAAGCTAGCCACTCTCAGAGTGAAAGGGACAACCTACATCCCCTCCTCAGAAAAACCAAAGAATGTGAAGCACACTACAGGAAAGCACATGACTCATGGAAAGAAGCCTCCACTACACCCTTCTTCTAAAAGGCCAGAGGATCCTTCTGAGACTGCTCCAGCTCAGCCTTTGAGAAGTTCTAAGAGACTTAGAACTGGTCCTAAGCCTCTCTAATCTGTTTTCTATATGTTGTGAACAATTTATTTTGTGTTTTTGCTTTATCTTCGTAGGATTATTTATTTTTGAACTGTTTATTTTCTTTATTTGTGCTGTGATCTTATCTAACTCTTTTTATATGTGACAAAAAGGGGAAGAACAGGTATTTTGGTGATATTTTGAAAACTATTGGTACGTACTTGGCAACCAAAGTACTGATATATAGTGGTTATCTGTGTGCTAATATTTTCTAATTTGTATGTTTACAGATTATCATTTTTCTATATGGTCTATGTTAGTGAGCTACATGATAAGCTATGTTTTTTTTTAGAACTTAGATTCTTATTCTAACGACTGTTTTGCAGATTGAATATAAGATCTTTTGTTTTATTTTCTAAAACATCAGCTTTTACTCTTTTTCTCTGACCATATGTTCTGTTTATTAGAACTTAGAACATTTTGTCAATTTCTGCTAGTTCTAATATATATATGCTCTGATTGTTAGAACTTAGAATATCTTGCCTATTTTTGCTAGTTCTAAAATCAGTTTCTAAAAAGGCCTCCCTAGTTCTAATTTTTGTAAAACAGTTTTACTGCATCTATTCAGGGGGAGCAAAATACATGTTCTAATCCGCTCTTCTCTAAAAATCTTTTGGCATGATTAGAACTTATATGCATAAAATTCAGGGGGAGCACATGTTTTATGCTTGCTAAATTTATTGGTTTTGTCATCATCAAAAAGGGGGAGATTGTTGGCTCAAGGGTCAATTTTTAATCTCGAAGTTTGATGATTAATACAAAACGAATAAATTTAAAATTATGTTATTTGTGCTAATTTTATCTTTATGTAGAATTTCTTTGGAAAGAAAATCATACAAGGCAAATCCTACTTTGAGTGTGAAGAGTTCGAAGACCTAGTAGCTAGGTATTTAGGAATACTTTGTAGGATAGAGAGAAATTCCAAATATGAGCACAAAAATCCTTTTGTCTCTCAAAAATATTTTTCAGAAAATTAGTTTTCTTCAAAATAATCTATTTTCAAAAATATTCCTTCAAATCGAAAAGATTTATTTTCCTAAAACTAAAGAGATTTCTTCTCTAATGTTTTTGGTAATAAAATCATTCATCTTTTCGAAAATATATTTTTGCAAGATCTAGAGTGTTTTAAAGTTATTCTCTTACCTTAAAAATGAAGGAAAATCTCTTTCGGTTTTGGTAAGTGCATCTTTCCGCAAATAATTTTTTTCTCCAAAAATAAATGCTGTCGAAAATCTTTTCTAAAGGAAAGTGAAAATCGGGTTTTATTCTCTTACCAAAAAGGATAAAATAATTTTTGGTAACAAAGATTTTCGAATCTTCTAAACAAGGAAAGAAGATATTCTGATCTCTTTCCAAAAAGCGACAGCTCCTTCGTTTCCTATATAAAGGAACGTTCACGCCTTAATCATTTGGTGAAGTAAGAGTATTTGTTTTAAGAGCACTCTCTCTCATTGAACGAATCCTTTTCTCTCAAAACTTACTCTACCCCCATTTTCTTTTCATCTCTACACTTAACGTTTTCAATATTTAAAGTGAAAAGAATTTTTAGAATTTCTTTTTGAAAAACAATTCTGTGTTCTAATTGATCTTCTAATCTAATAAAATTGTTTTTCCTGTGCTTATATAGGCGTTTCTTTCTGTCTATTTAGAATCTGTATTCTATAGTAGACAGGCTCTTTATTTTGTTAAACTTTTGAGTGTAATAGCTTAGGTTAGAAGCTATTGAGATAGAGGTTATCAAGCGACCTTCTCCATGTGTGGGATAGTAATATCTTGAATCGAGTTTTCTGTACTCTACTAAAAACAGAAAGGGTTGAGGTTAACTAGAACCTTTGGAAAATCTAGTGGGACAAAAAGGGTAGATCTAGGTTTTTGATCTATTGCCTTATACTGTTGGTTTGTCTCTTACCCTTTAAAAGAGATAACTTAGTGGAGGATCTCAAGATGCGTCTTGGGGAGTGGATGTAGGCGAGTTAGTGCCGAACCACTATAACTCTCGGTGTTGATCTCTTTACTTCTGAAGTTTGGTTGTTACTGTCTCTTTTACACTCTTGTTTAATTTCTTAGAAACGCTGAAATTATTAATAATTCAGATGTTCTAAAACGGCAATAAGTTTCATCTATTCTAAACGTTAGAACTCTGGTATTCTAATATAGTGAATATACAATGTTCTAACTGTTGTTCTATTTCCAGTATAATTCACTGTTTGGGTTTCTATTTTGTTTTCTAAACTTTATGAGGATATTCTAATCCTGATAACTCTCCATCATAAAGTTACTTTAACATTTGATTAAGACTCTGTGAAGAAGTTCTAATAACTATCTTTCACATAGTGTTATATGGTTTTGCAAACTTTATGAGGAAGTTCTAAGTTCGATAACTTTCCTTCATAAAGAAGCTCTGATATTGTACAAGTCAGTGTGAAGCTGTTCTATTCAATAGCTGCACTTTGCACAGACTTTCTATATCTGAAATTAGAACATTGTGAGGAGATTCTAATCCATATTCTACTCTCACAAAGTTCTGTGTGTTTTTTCGCTGCACTTAGAATTCTAATTCTTGTTTAGAATTTCTAAAATTTATTTCAGTTTTTAGAAAACCCAATTCACCCCCCTATTGGGTTGTGCCATACACATTCGGGACCCATAAGATGTACACTTTAAAAGAGCAATTGAACCTCCTTAATGATGAATATAAGAAGGTGATAGACAAGGCTCTGATTACCAGCTCCTGAAATATTCAATTAGAAAAAGAAAATGCTGAGCTAGAGCAAGCCAAAATTTCTACTGAGTAATAAAGGGACGAGCTAAAGAATTAACGTGATCAACTGAAAAATGACCTAGCCCTTGCATAGAAAGAAACGGATGATACCATGAACAATTTGGTGGACACACTTGATGGTTTCCAAGACTGAGTCGCTTATGCTCTTCAAGCTCGCCACCCTAATGATGATTTTGATTTTATCTCTAACATTCCTGTTGTTGCTCCTCCAGAAGATCTTTAAGGTCTTCCTTTTGAACAAATTGATGAACAAGGCAATCAGGATCAAGTAAATGATCCAGCCAATTGTAATGATCCCTCATGTTGAGGTTTATTTTTCTTCCTTTTTTGTGTTGTATGTACATACTTTAAAATGGAAATACTTGTGATTCTTGTGTTTTTGTTTGGCCTTGAATATTGAGTTCTTTAATTCATTTCTCTCATGAGCTTTCTTAGGCTCACGATATGTTAATATGCGCATTATTTGTAGAGCAGTTTTCTATTATGCTCTGTGTTATTTTCTTTGTATTTTTTCTTTTTGAAATGGAGAATAAGAAAATCATATAATAATTTTTCTTATCTCTTCGGGAAAAGTTAGGAAAAAAAGACCGATTTGTTAAGATCATCATATTCCCTTAGCTCCCTTGAGCCACCCTTTTTACACCCAATTTTCTCAGATCCTAACATTTAAGTGAAAAAACCTACTTTCCTCTAATTCCTCTTGTTCATACATAGTATTTTCGCAAATTTTCTGCGTTCCATGTTCAGGGCAGTTCTTTGCCATTGACTGTTTTTATTTTATAAGTGCTCGACCTATTTTTTGTATTATTTCATATGGACCTTCCCAGTTCGGTCACCCCAGTAGATCCTTTTATGATCTCCGTCTTTTTAAGAACTGTCTCCCATTTGGAAGCTTCTAGCTTTCACTCTTTTGAGGTAGAATTTTATAATTTGCATTTTGTATGCTTTAGCTCGGATATTTGCTTGATCTCTTTATTCTTACACTAGATCCAATATAATTCTCATTTGTTTATCATTTTTCGTTGTATTGTAGTGCATAGTTCTCACACTGGGTATTCCAATTTCTATTGGGACGACAGCTTTTGTTCAATAGACTAAAGAAAAATGAGTTCCCCTATAGACTTTCTTGGAGTTGCTCGGTAAGCCCACAACACACTGTTTAACTTGCTCGCCCAATTTGCTTTTTTTTTTTTTCTTTCAACATTTTCTTTAATCCCTGTAAAAGAATTCGATTAGTAACCTCGGTTAACCCATTTGTTTGTCGGTGAGCTACTGGTGTGAAGTGCAATTTGATCTTCTAATTAGAACAAAAATTACAAAGAGCTTCCCATTGTCTATGACTATGCTGTTCGATTTTCCATACCAAAAGATTATATTATTTTGAAAGAAAGATATTGCTTTGCTCGGTGTTATTATAGACAACGACTCTGCTTCTACCCATTTTGTAAAGTGATCAACTGCTAACACCCCCAAATTTTTTCTGCCCAATTGTTCAAGGAAATGTACCAAAGATGTCAATTCCCCACTATGCCAATGGCCATGTTCCTCCTAAAGGTTATAGTTGTGCCGTAGGTTGTCGAGGTACTCTCCTATATTTCTGACGTTGTTGACATGTTCTGACTTTGTGCTTTACATCTTTCTTTATGGTTGGCCAATAATAATCAAGCAAAGTAATTTTTCTAATAAGTGCATCTACTCCCTTATGTGCTCCACATAATCCTTCATGTGCCTCCTTGATAGTATATTTAGCTTCTTCTTCATTTAGGCATTTTGCCCATGGATGAGCTTTTGATCTCCTATACAATGTTGAATGTTCATAAGCATAATTAGCTGCTTTTCTTGAGATTTTAACTGCTTCTTTTTTATCTTTAAGAAGAATTCATTGATCCAAGTACTCCACAATTGGCTTCATCGATCCATATAGTTGCTTCCCCATAAAAATGGACTCTTGATGTTGCCATTCAATTTTTGATGTTGCCAAATTTGCTAAATTGTCTGCTTTAGCATTTTTTGCTGAAGGAATTTGTTGTATTTTCCAGCCTTCTAATTATTATAATAGTTGAATTGCTAGAGCTTTATATTTTATGAGAACTGGTTCTTTGACATAATAAATTGGAAATTGCTCGGTACCTTCTTCTCTAATTAGAACTGAAGCTACTATCTCTTCTACTACTAAGAGGTACAAATACAAGGGCTCACTTGTCTTTGGTTTACTGAGAAGTGGTGGTGAAATAAGAAATGCCTTTAACTCTTCAAACACTTTTTGACATTCAATCTTCCATTCGAAATCTTTTATATTTTTTTAAGGTTTTATAAAATGGAAGACACCTTTTGGCCGAGCAAGATACAACTCTCCCAAAAATTCCTCTTTGAGATATCATGAACCCCAGAAATTTACCTGCAGTGACACTAAAAACACATTTATTAGGATTTATTTCATCATACCTGTGTAATATGTCAAGTGCTCATCCTAAATCAAATGCATGTTGCTCAGCTTTTTTGCTCTTGATTATCATGTCGTCCATATAGATCTTGACTGAATCTCCAATCAAGTCTTTGAACATTTTGTTCATTAATCTTTGATAGGTTACTCCGGCATTTTTCAAACTGAATGACATGACTCTATAACAATTAGTGCCTCTATCTGTTATAAAGACTATTTATCTCTTCATCATCTTTGTTCATCTCAATTTGATGGTATCTACAGCTACATCCATAAAGCTATACATCTCATATCCAACTATAGAATCCATTAGTTGATCAATGTTCGGGAGAGGATATGAATCTTTAGGGCATGCTTTATTCAAATATGTAAAATCTACACATAATCGCCACTTGCCATTTGGCTTAAGAACAAAAACAACATTAACAAGCCAAGTTGGATAAAATACTTCTCAAACAAATCCTGCTTTAATTAACTTATCTGCCTATACAACTATTATTTTTTGCCGCTCGAGTGCATGATTTCTCTTCTTTTGTTTTATGGGTTTGATATTAGGATCAATACTGAGCTTATGACTCATCATGGTTGGATTAATTCCTGTTATATCACTAGCTTGCCATGCAAAATCATTCTTATGATTTTTTAAAACTAACAAGAGATTTTATAAAATTACCACAGCAGTGCTCGTCCTTACTTTTACTTTCTTTCCTTCTTCTATTTCTATTTCAACTAGAGCTGTTTCAGGTTCTGGATTCAGCTCTGTTCGATCATGCGGAATGTCAAAGGGTTCTGCATCTTCTTCTGCATGTTGCTCTTTCTCCTCCTGTTGCTCTGTAATCAAGGTAGGCAATGAATGGTGCGAGCTTTTCAGAGCAACCATATATGTTTCTCTAACAGTCCTTTGATCTCCCCTTACTACAATAACTTTATCATTAATAGGAAACTTTAAGGTTAGAAATTTACTTGATGTACAAGCATTTAAATCATATAACAAAGACCGTCCAATAATAGCATTGTATGAGAATAGAATTCCACCACCACAAATTCTACTCAAAAATTCTTCGTATGTTCCTCATCGACCAATTCCACTGAAACTTCAATGGATCCTTCAACTTGAACTTGTTTTCCTACAAGTCCTACTAGAGGTGTACGAACATATTTTAGTTTATTAATATCCAATTTTAATGTTTTAAAAACATCAAAGGTTAGTAAATTCACAGTATTTCCATCATCCACCAATATGTGTTTGACTCTGTAATTTTCGATGATTCCCTGTAGGACCAAAGCATCTTTATGCAGATGTTGTACTTGAGCACCATTTACTTCTATGAAGATGATCGGGGGTTGCTTAGTTGGAATCTTTTAGATTTCGCTCACATGCCGCTTTCTTGCTGTGTTAATATCTCCACCTCTAGGACCACCAAAGATCATATTGATCACCCCCACAGTTTCTGTATTTACTGATGATTTATGCTATTCCTTTTCTCTAGTAAGATTTTCTGTTCGTCCCTGCACAAAATTCTTAAGCACACCACATTGTATTAGTTTCTTAATTTCTTTGTTCAACTGCCAACAATGCTTAGTATCGTGTCCCATATCTCTGTGGAAATCACAATACTTACTTTTATCTCTGTATTCAGAAGATTCCTCTCTCATTTTCCTTAGGTAGGTGATATAAATTGCTTCATCATACCTTTGGATCTAATTAAGGATATAAGTCTGGCTTCGTGTTAGAGGTGTGAGCTATCGCTCCTCAACATTCCTCGCTCGGGAATATGGAGTTTTGAGGCATAATTGGCTCGAGCAAGATGCGGTCTGTTGAACCGTGAATGTGATCTTCTTCTGCTAGATTCTTCTTTTTTCCTTTCTTGTGGAAATTTAGTTTGCAATTGTTGTTACTCCCAGGATTCATCCAGTTGAGCATAATTATTTGCTCGAGACATGAGTTTTGCAAAAGAGAGTGGTGGATAAATATTAATTGAATCAAATAACTTTCATACTTACAATTCTTTGCCAATGCACTAATTGCCTCTTCTACTTTCAAATCTTCAATTTGCATGGCTAATTTTTTGGAATTTGCTAAAATGATCTTTGAATGATTCGACGTTATTCCTCTTTAAATCGATCAGATCAGAGGAAATCTGTTTGCTCAGATAAATGATAAATCATGCTTTGAAAGCCGAAGCTAGCTGAGCAAAGGATGAGATTGACCCTATCTTAAACATCTAGTACCACTCCTATACTGGACCATTCAAAGTTGCTGAGAATGCTCGGCACAATAAAGCATACAATAAAGCATCCGTAGTTGTCTAGATGTGCATGATTGTTTTAAAGATGGTAGGATGACTCCTAGTCTCCATTGTTCCATCATATATTTGGAAGTTGGGCATCTTAAATTTGGATGGGAAAGACATAGCCAACACTCCAGGTGATAAATGAGGAATCATTTCTAAGCCCATAGTCACCACTATCTCCAGCTACTTTGTATTCTTTCAAGATTTTTCTAATCCTTGTTTGGAAGATCTCATCGTTCGTTTTTTTAGAGTTCTTCTTTGCACTCCTACTATGAGTAGTGTCTATTTTCCAAGAGGATTCAGTTTCCTCTAGAAGATTTATATGCGCTTTCTCTTCCCCTGGAACAACTTGCTTCGCATTTTGAAGGGAATGGTCATATTGTTGGGAAGGCTGTGGAGGAGGTTGAGAGTGCATGAACCTTTTTAAGATGGATGCAAAGTTGTTGTATACCTCTACCAAAGCCTTTGCAACTGCCCGTCGCTAAAGGGGGGACTGGAAGCAGATGGGTATCACCATGTGCTGAACCAAAGGGATGAGTCACAATATTTGAATTTAGGTTTGGAGAAGATCCATTCTTGGGTTTTGGGTTTCATCAAGCAACTTTTGAAATTCATTAGATTAGACATAGCCGGTTCATTGAAAAGCCGGTTCCGATTCACGGAACCGACGGTTAAAATTTTTTAAAATATTGAATCTGAACCGGTCCTTGAACCATCGGTTTCAGTTCCGGCACAGTTCCGATGAACCGACGGTTCCGGCGATATATTATTTTTTTTTTTAAAAAAAATCGGTTTTAATATTACATCTTTCTTTCGTATATATTAATATGAGTTTAAAAAATATTGGTAAATTTTATTTTAAATAAATTTTAGAATGCTTATATTCATATAGGAATAAAATTAATTAATTTTACAAAATAATCAAATAAATTACCACTTTATTTTGTTTAAATGTTATTAATTAAATAAATTATAAGACAATTTTGAAAAATGCTTCAAAAGAATATAATTTTAAACTTAGCAAACAATTTAAAAGGGTAAAAAAAAGTTAAAAATAATATAAGTTTAGACTAAATATTTCTCCTTTTTTTTTACCATTTTACTTTTTAGATTTTTAACTTTTAAAGTAAAGTGTATTTTTAAAAAAAAAATTTTAAGTAAAGTATATCATGTAGTATAATATTATTGAGACTTTTAGAGATGCATAAAATAGGCTAAGTGATTATTATTTTGAAAATAAAAATAGAAAATTTTTAGTTTGAACCGGACCGAAACCGCCGGTTCCAGTTTAAAATTTTGAACTACCGATTCCGGTCCAGTTCCAATTCTCTACAGTACGATTCGGTTCTATTTTGGTTCCGATTCGAACCGAATCGATGGTCATGCCTACATTGATGCCATTTTGTCTTGATGAGAGAAAATTGTAAGACACTAAATGTGAAACGAAGGTGTGTTCCACATTACACCAATTTGATAGAAATAAACTCAGAAAACTGTAAAGAAATACTAATATAACTACTATGGAAAATGATCAGATGTCCTTTTTAGATTCTTACACAAGTATTTATAATATATCTCAAATTATAACTGATAATATAAGTTTATCACGAGAATCTTAGCTATTAATGCCGAGTGAGGATCTTGACAATTAATGATTTTAATGACTCTTTTGACTAAATGTTACTTTTATTTAAATGAATATAATTGCTGCTCGGTTTTGACTAGTTATTCAGTTCTTACTTTGTTTGTTTCTTAAGTTTGTTCAGTACAAATTAATAATTTATTCCTATTAGTAACTATTAAAATATATTTAATATAAATAAATTTTGTAGTTATAAATAAAATTTATTTATAAATAAGATAATTTTGATTAGTCAATATTAAATTTTATAAAATTTAACTAATGAAATTGGTTTGAGCGGGAAGAATTTAATATTTTAAAATAAAATTTATAAAATTTTGCATTAAAAATGGAAATAAACATTTTTAATTTGTACAAATTTTATATTTTATTTTTTAAAATATTTTTTTACTGTTGAAAATTAAAGTTTAGGAAATTAAATTAAATTTTAAATTAAGTTTAGGAAATTAAATTAAATTTTAAATTCATGCATACGAAGATTGGGGAAATAAGTTGATCATAGAATATTTATTGTCGACAGCGTTTTTGCAGCTAATATTCCGTAACAAAATGATTTGTCCATTCACATTACCCCACGGTATCACCTCTATAGATCCCAACCGTTCACACTGTCTACGTGATCCTATCATCTCACAACAATAACATGAGCGTGGCCACACCTAACCACATCCAGTTCGTTTTGGGGTAAATATAAAAATAAATAGCGTAAGATGACAGTCTTTGGCGATGACGGCTCTGAAAGAAAGGAAACACAGAAGCAAGAGAGAAAATTTCCGATCAATTTCCTCTCTATTTTCGGCTTCTTATATGTTTATTTTTGCGTTTACTTCTACTAAACCCAACAAAGCAAGTTAGGGTTTTTTTTGGTTTGGCTTCGATCCCATGCTCTCTCCCCCTCTGTAGCGGCGGGGGCTCCCACCGTCAAATGTCTCTACTTCAACCCCCCACCGTTGATTGCCCCTCCCAACGCTCTTCCACAACCGCCGCCAACGGGCACGATCACCGCGTCTCGTCCAAACGCAAATTGGACGATTACGCCTCAAGCTTGGACGAAGATGATGACTTGGATTTCTCGGACTTAGTCTCCGTTAGGATGCGTAAAGACGAGTCACTCGCCGTGGATTCCTCTTCCACCGGCCAGAATGAATCATCGTCTCCCGCTCCAAGCCATCTCGATACCCGCGTATCTGATGCGAAATCCGCCCATTGCTCCTGTTCTTCCTCTCCTTTGGGGCCCAGTCGGTCAGTTACTAGGCTACAGTTTTTCATAAGGATGATTTCTGATGGCAATCACATTGTTGTACATGCCAATTCCGACGACACTGTGAAATCGCTCCACGAGCGGATTCAGGCAATCACGGGAATTCCGATTATCGAGCAGAGGTTAATATATAGAGGTAAGCAACTCCAGTGGGAGCAGTCACTGGCGGAGTGCTCAATTCAGAATGACGCTGGGCTTCATTTGGTGGGGCGGATGCGAAGTACCAAGCACCCGCAGACTTGTCAGCTAATTGACGATATGGTTTCTTTTATTTCTCGGCTATGCAAAGCAGGGTTGCCTTGCCATCCTTATGCCTCAAAACACATCAAAACCTTGATGGATGAATTCTTTACCCTAACTGCCAAAGATGAATATGAGACTGCAATTGGGCATCTGCAGATTTTTATGTCTTCATCTGCCCCTGCTGCTTTGGTAATGCTTTATGTTTCTACCATTAAAGGTAACAAGGAGTGTGCCGAGAATTCAATCAGGCATTTTTTGAATTCGTGTAGAATTTCATTACCAAAGCCTTTGCATACACAGTGTGCACCTGTAGTGTTGGAGTTTTGTAAGTTGCTTAGGAAGGTTGCTCATTATGACCCTTTATATCTGTCTTGCCGGAGTACCCTTGGGTCATTGCTAGAGAATATGGGGGTGTCTCGTGGGTTTTCAAAGTATGGTGGTGGGGAGGATGTAAGGGGATTAATTGTGATACAGGACATTTTCCCATTTGTTAGTGAGTTAGCTAATAGGTTGTCTAGGGATTTGGTTTCAAGTATGGAGTCTACTAGCAGTGTGGGGCCATTGCCAAGTGATGTTCGTGACTTTTCAGCCTTTTTGCTCCCTTTGCATACTACTATTACAGAGCAAGTTGGTTTTCAGGGTCCCATTTCGATGCCTCTGAACAAAAGGGGTTTTAGTCATCCATTATATGCTGAGGAGATTGAGCAACTTCATGTTATATTTAGTGATTTACTGATAAAAATGGAAAACTGCCTTGCCAAGATGGAGGGTTGCTTGCCTTTGAAATTAAGTGGAGAGGGTGAGTCTACTCGCACAGGATGGTGTCAATATCTTGCCATTTTGAAGGAATTAAATAACATTGCCAAACTTTATAAAAACGCTGAAGAACAATTTTGGGCAGTTTTGAGGCACAGGAAGGCTTCCCTATGTGTGCTAATTGTCAAATATGCAAAGCGAAATGATGATCATAAGTGGCTTCTTCAGCACAAGGATGTGACTGATTTTGATTCCAGAAGGCATTTAGCCATGATGATGTTCCCTGAGGTGAAAGAAGATTATGAAGAACTGCACGAGATGCTCATTGACCGGTCACAGCTGTTGGCGGAGTCATTCGAGTACATAGCACGTGCTGACCCCGAGGCACTGCATGGTGGTCTATTTATGGAATTTAAAAATGAGGAAGCTACTGGTCCTGGTGTATTGCGGGAGTGGTTTTTCTTGGTTGTCCAAGCTCTATTCAATCAACAAAATGCCCTTTTTGTTGCATGTCCGAATGATCGCAGAAGATTTTTTCCTAACCCTGGTAAGCTTTCTCCAACTTTTTGATATGCTTTGATGGCTCGCTGCTTTTCTCACTGCATGTATATTGTCTTATTCAAACAGTGTTTGCTGCCTCATATCTATCTTGCTGTATAGGCAACTACCATAGTATAGACTATAGAGAACTTTGATTTGCATAAATTCATAATGTAAAACAAAATCAGTCAGTGGAATTCATAGTGCATTTCTAACCAAGGTGTAATTAGGTTTAGTAAGTGATATAAGTCATATTTTCTACCTAGAGTGCTCCATTGTGGATTTTATTTAGGGCTCTGAGGATTTGGGAAGTGGTGCATCTTAGTTTGAAGAATATAGAAGAGGGAATCCAGTGATTTGTTTTTTCTTGCATGCGCCTCATCATTTTGAAGTTGAAATTATGGCTGAGATAGTCGTTTTGGCTGGTTACAGAAATTTAACTTTTGATTAAATATGGTTTGTTATGTTGGAGGACTTTGTTGTGATTCTTGAATTTTTTGTTGCTGAACAGTTGAAGTCCATTACATATATTAATACTTTAGTTGTTATTTTTTTTTTGTGATTAGTAGGAAATAGTGAGGATTGATTACCTTGATATGTGGAAATTGCGACTAGTGGTTAGATTGAATTTTATTATTTGTCTCATTTTGAGTACATATGTAATGCTGTCATTTGAATTGTTATTGTTATTTTTGTTGAACCACATGATATGGATGGTTAGACTTGTTTCTGAACTTCATGGATGAGCACAACATTCATATTTTCCTATGAGTAGCGAGAGGAAGTTAACATCTTTCCTCAATCTCAATGGCATGTTCTTGCAATAATTAAAGTGAAATTAATTGATGATGAAATATAGTTGCAGGTTGTTCAATTATCATTACTGTTTTTTTTTTTTTTTTTTTGGGGTGTGTGTGTGTGTGTGTGTGTGTAAGAGAAGGATTTATTGGAAACAAGAGAAATAAAGTAAAAATTGTTGGATAAAGAATCTTCCTCTAATTAGGAAAAGGGAAAAACTTTGTGGTGATTCTTGAACTCTTTTGTTTTATTGTATGCTACCTGTGGATTTAGCTATAGGTAGCACCACTGAACAGTAAAAGTCCATTAAATACGTGACTACTTTAGTTTTAAATTTTTTATGCTCAGTAGGAAATAGTGAAGATTGATTTCCTTGATATGCAGAAATTGCGACTGCTGCTTTGATTCAGTTTCTATTATTTGTCTCACAATGTGACTATGATTTTAGTGCATGTGTAATGCTGTCATTTGAATTATTATTGTTATTTTTGTTGAACCGCATCATATGGACAATTAGGCTTGTTTCTCAACTTCATAGATGAGACAACATTCTTGTTTGTCTATTAGTAGGGATAGAAGGTTCGCATCTTTGCTCAATCTCAATGGAATGTTTTTTCACTAATTGAAGTGAAAAGTCGGATGATAAGGAATTTCCTCTGATTATAATAAGGAAACATAAATAGAACTTGTGACTAAATGTTGTCCTCCTGTCTTGATTAACCACAAAAGGTTAATAAGTAGGCTTTTGAACATCTGATTATAACTGTAACCCATATTATTGCAAATACAAAACTTTACCTTTAGAAATTTTTTCAATGCTACAAAGGTAGAAATTTATCTTTTTATAGCCTCTCTATAACTGAAAATACCAAATTGTTTGAAATATAAGGAAAACACTTGATGAGATAAACTCAGTGTTTCTAAAAGCTCAAGAAAGTGAAAATATATAAACATCAAGCTCTGTAAATTGGAGGGGATGCTCGGGGGAAATTCATATCTGAACCGAGTTGAATTAAATATAGCAGCAGGTTACTATTTTCATTGGTGCAGTAATTAATTAATTATTTTATTTACTTTTTGATCAGCGGGTTCACTTATAATTAGGACAAAATGAGCTGAGTTGAGTTCTGTTTGATCTCGAGTTCCATTCATTAAAAGCATACTTGAGTTCAAGTGAGCTTGAGCTTGATCTGAGTTTTTGAAAAATTGAGCTCAACCTCGGCTCATTTCATTTAAAGCTGTATTTATGATTTTCTGTGATGATCTATTTATAATTTGAGTCTTGATGAGGTCCAAACTATTCTACTGGTAGAAAAGGTGGTTGTTTGTGTCACAGACGTGGTAGTCCTATTTTCTCATGCATTAGGAATTCTAATACTTGTGATGTTAGAGTTTCTTTGGGTCAAATAATTTGTAATGCTTACTTATTAGTTATTTAATGAATAAAGTTCTCAACAATTATGTTTGGGTAGAAATCATGTGGTGCGAATCTTGCCTTGCAAAATTTTGAATCTTTCTTGATAGAGCGAGTCATACACCCTACTATTTTTAAGCCAGCAGTTAATTCTAACTTGACTTGTTTAAAGAGTTCCAGATTAAATTTGATCTGCTGCTGTTCTTTGAGACCTAATTTTGTGAATTCTACCATATACCATTGTCCTAATCTTTGTTGGTTTACTTTGTCCTAATCGTTATCCATATATCAAACTTTCTTCTCAACAAATGAAATATTATATTTAAAGTATGTAATACCTTTAACTTACTGTATATTTTCATCATATTTTCTACATCACATACTACATATAAAGTTAAGATAGATCCTACTTAAAAATCTTATAATTCCTAAAATTAAACAAACAAAAGAATTGTTAACCTTGGAAATCCCTGTGTCAACCAACCAACCACAATAATAAGGTTACATCTTGTATGCCCTATAATAAGAATGAGAGTTATCTTTCCATGCACTGCTCCTTTTCTCAGTGTCCTAGTGAATAGACCCTTATTTAGGTGTTTTTGAGGGAAGCATATTAGAGAAACGATAAGCTTAGAGGCTTTAGCATTTAGGTTGAATTATTTACAATTTAGTCCCTATAGTTAATTGAATTCCCAAATCAAGATCTCTATTTTCAAAGATCAATTAAATAGTTCCTCTATTTTGTTGTGATTCAACTAAATAGTCCTTTGTTAATTTTTCTCCTAAAATTGTGATGAAAATATCAACTTTACCCTTAACAAAAGTTCGAATTTTGTTTTTCATATCACCACCAAATCAAACCCTAAGCTTTTTCTTTTGTGTTAAACATCACCAATCCTAATTCTTAAAAAGAACTCATTGAAAATAACTATCCTTTTATTTGTTTAGATTAAATTACTAGATAAAATTTGATTTCTTTCCCTCAAGTGGATATTTGGGATTGTTTTCTTTGACTTTTCTTTTGTTGACTAACAAAAGAATCAACAAAAGACTACTTAGTTGAATGACAACAAAATAAAAGGGACATTTAATTGATTTTTGAAATCAGAGGTCTTGACTTGTACATTTCTTCAAACTATAGGTACTAAATAGTAACTCACCCATATAATTATTCACTTCTCTAAAGTTTGGACTGTGAGGTCCCTTTCTTCAAACTTGGAAATCACATTCCTCCATAGTAATGCAAGTGCCTAGAAGTGTTATATCAGTTTATCACTAGCAATCCAATGTCTGTGCAAGCCACATGGTTTCATATAATGGCATCATGTTGGGTTATGGGCCATTTTGTAATGGATTTTGAATGCCCTGGTACTCTTATGCCTATGCATAAGAGAAATGAAAGGCTTGGTTAGTGATCATAATGGGAAATGTTGATCCAACTTCTAGTATTTCAGAGCTTATTGCTTTTGCTTAAATAAGTTAGTAGTTGATCCAGTTTGTTATATCTTTAATTTGTAGCTTGGAATGATAACAACAATAGTGCTTGCACTTTGACCTGAGTATTAAGAGCTTGAACTTGAATTGTTTGTTATTAAATGCTTAAATTGACTTAAAATTTCTAATTTTGTGCACTTATTTAATTTCTCTCACATGTTGATGTGGAAATTAGAGATTTATTTTTTTCTATAATAAAATGTTAAATTAGTTAAAATAAAAAGCAGAAAGTATACTTGCATGCTACACTAGGTTTAAAAAAAGACCATACTTTTCTGTCTTTCTTGTGTTTTCCTCCTCTTTTTCCCCTAAAGCCATTTTCACTTCAAAAATTCTAGCTACCCATTGTGGTGAGGAACTAGCCAAATGTTCTTGATTTTGTTAATCAGTTGAAGCATGTAAAAGAAATTAAGTCCAATAATTCAAATAAAATTGGTAGCCTTTATAAGAAGCCTTCTGCTCTCTTTTCTAGAAGATTCATTGTGGTTGCAAAACTGGAACTGTTGAATTCTAAATCTTTTTATTCATTTTGCATACTGATCAAATGGCATAATGATCTGGAAACAATGTGTGTCGTCTTACACGTTTTACTTTGTGCTGCAGCATCTAAGGTGGACCCCATGCACCTTGATTATTTTACTTTCTCCGGTCGAGTGATTGCCTTAGCTTTGATGCATAAAGTGCAAGTGGGCATTGTCTTTGATCGTGTCTTTTTCTTGCAATTGGCTGGAAGGCATATTTCTTTGGAAGACATAAGTGATGCAGATCCATGCTTATACAGTAGCTGCAAGAAGATTCTTGAAATGGATGCAGATTTTATTGATTCAGATGCTTTAGGATTAACATTTGTTAGAGAAGTTGAAGAGTTAGGATCTAGGAGAGTTGTGGAGCTGTGTCCTGATGGAAAAAGCATTTCTGTAACAAGCAAGAACAGAGAGGAATATGTTAATCTTCTTATTCGACACCGCTTTGTCATATCAACTTCTGATGAGGTAACCCGTTTTGCACGAGGTTTTGCTGATATTCTTTGCAATTCAGGGCTTCAAACATTCTTTTTCCAAAGTTTAGAGCTTGAAGATCTTGATTGGATGCTGTATGGAAGTGAAAGTGCTGTCTGTGTTGAAGATTGGAAGGCACATACCGAGTATAATGGCTACAAAGAAAGCGATCTTCAAATATCCTGGTTTTGGAAGGTGCGTGAAGCATTGTTTCCTCATTTTGTTTTTAAATTTTACTTTTCCTTTATACATTGCATTTTGTTATGTGATATATGCTTTTTTTGTGGGAGGGATGATAATACAATATTGGAAATAGACATTTACATGGGGGGTGCTAAAAATAGGTTGTGTATGCATTCATAGACTTGTGGGAGTTCATTGGCTATAGTGCAGCACCCCTGACACTTAATATAAAACTATAGGAATCTCCTAATATGAAACTTTTTTTGCAAGACAGTTATGAATATGAATTTCAGAAGAATTTCTTTGATTTCATAAGCTGAGATGGGAAGTTGTTGTTATAAGATTATTGTCCCTAAATGGAATGGAGATTTCTAGGTCTAAATGTAATTTATTCCTTTATGGTTTATTGAAGGGTTTTCAGAAAGGAAAATCAACATTAACATTATTGATTGAATGAAGAGAGAAGCAATATGTTACGCGTAGAAGTGTTAGCGTTGTGGATTGATTGATGGACAATTGTCTAGGACAATGTTTTTAAAATTAGTTAGGATATTGTACCGGCTTGATGACTAAGTCGCAATTAGACTGGGTCAAATCGGTTCAACTGGGTTTTTTTTCATTTTGTATTTTTTTATATTTATTTATTTGTAAAAAACTCTCAAAAAAATAAACTCGATCTCAAAAAAATAATACTCAAAAAGCTAGGTAGAAAACCATGCATAAAAAAATCATGCATAATAATTTTAAGAAAAGAATCAGTTTAAAAAAATTAAAATTTTTTTTTCTTCCTGGTATTATATCAAGCATCCAATACTGTTCCACAAGAAATCCAATTTATAAATACAAACTCCAAGTCCATTGTTATAAACCCTTATTTCCAAAACACACTTATAAATACAATCTAGAGTTATGTTTCTTCTTGTATATATTCGTTTTCCATAGTCGTTTTAGAATTCCATCAACAAAAGATGTCAAAACCTGAAAAAGCAAAAGAAAAAAAAAAAAAAGGAACAAGAAATTAAAAAACAATGAAAAATCTTTTGTAGGGAGAGAGAGAGATTGTTTCATCCCTATTGAAGCTAGCTGCAGGTGCCAGTCATTTCATGGTCGAAAATGGCATTTTCTAAGAGTCAAAAATAGATTTTGCTGGCCTTTGCTAATGGTTCTAGTCTTTTGTATGGATTTAAGCTTTTGGCATGGATTCTGTACATTGCTGGTGCCTTGCTTGATCTGTACATTCCCATAAGCATCACCACAACCACCGCCATGACAACTGTGCTCATAGACATACACATCATCATCGCCATCATGATCTGATCATGGCATTTGCTTGATTGAGTGGAAGCTACCTGAGGAATTGGCGGAGGAGCATATGAACCAAAATACTGGTTCATGTATCTCAGTTTTGTCCAGTTTTTTTTTATTTCTGGCTTTTAGAGTTGAACCAGATAGGAAAAGTCACTGGTCACGAGTTAATCGGTCCAACCAAGAAGTTCGGTCTGGTTTTCAAAACATTGGTTCAGTTTGAAGGTTAATTAGGAATTTTGAGTAATGTTTGGATTAAATTTAGTGGTTCCCTTAACATAATGACAAGGGTGGGACTACCTAAGAGTAGGCACTAGTGCTTGAAGCTCATCGGTTATGATTCCCCAATTAGCATTGGAGAAAGATTCAAGTTTGAATCTCCTATTATCCATTCCAATTAGCCCCACCTCACTCTTCCTCTTGCGACTTACCTCCCTTCTCTCTCCTTTTAATGCTAAATTTCAAATTCACAAAGTTCTGCACTGTGAATATATGAGATCACGAATAAGCACATTTTGATAAAGAAAAATATTTGTCTTTCATGTTTTCTAAGAATATCAAACTTAGAAGGTTTTATCCATGGACTGGTTCAACTTGGGACAGGCATGCAATTGAAGTTTGGTCTATGGGCTATGAATGTATGGGGTACTGGACTTAGAGCAACAATGGAAAACAAATGGTTTCCTTTTTTTTTTTTTTTTTTTTTTTTTTTTTTTTTTTTGTGACAGTGTGAAAGAACAAGAAGGCCTACCACTACATACTTTTATGTGATATACATTATTGTCGCTGCATCATGGTAGATATAAGAAGTTGATGTAGGATGGTTGTGATTAGAGTTTAGGTTTGTTTGAAAGGTAAGAATGATATCAAGTGTATGGGAGATTCGGGTTTGCAAAGGAGGTCTAATTAATCAAAATGTATGAAGATGAAAACTTGGACTGTTTGATAGGATGATAAATTGGGGGGTGTATTGGATTAGGATTGTATAATATTTTAAAAGAATTGTTGAGTTTGATGGAATTGAAGGATTTTCTAAGATTTCCATAGATTCCACTAGAATTCTACATAGAATTTTATGAAATTTGTGAGACTTTTTTATATAGATTTCAATTGACTTCAATGAAATTACAATGATTTTTATATATTTAATCAAAATTAATTTCAAGACCTTATTGAATAAATTAAAAGGTTTTGGAGCTAAATTGAAAAATTGAAACAATGAGGGACCAAAAAGTAAATGCGTCATCTTCTCCGAAATCGTTTTTTTCCTTTATTAAAACCTTTCTACCACCTACGATGAAAGACCTGCAATGGCTAGTGTCGTTGGCGGCCATCTTGTGCCTCCAGAATAGCCATAATGTGGTCAGAAGGCCATAGGTTTCTCGTCCCTTGACCTACGCCAACTGATAGAGCTCGCGCAAGGAGGCAATTTTATATTAATTTAAAATCGATGCACGGCCTGTCGCTTGCGGCTCACGGAGCCTAGTGGTCTGGCCACAACAATGGTAGATTATATTCTTCAGTTCTTTGACTATTTCAAAGAGTTTTCAATTTTTTTTATTTGATTAAATCATTATTTAACCCATAAAAATTTCAAAAATAATCAAATTAATTTTGAAAATTTGCAGCAGCATCAATATTAATTTGTCAAAAATATCAAATTCTCAGCATATGAATTAATTAGAAACTAATCCAATAATTAATACATTGTTTTATATCTTAAGGGATAGGGGTGGAAGTAGTACATGTATTTTAGGGTACCCGCTCTGCACCGATCCGTTTAAAAAGGATAAGGGTAGTTATAAATGGGTTTGGAATGAATATGGATAGTAAAATTACTGCCCGTAATAGATATGGGTAGTGAAATTACTACCCATAATAGATACAGGTAGGGCACGTGTGTAGATATTTGGATACCCACTACCTGTTAACCGCTATGTTAAATAGGTTTGTTAGTGGGTACCCGCGGTACCCTATTCATTATTAGTAAAATATGTATTTTAAATAAGTTCGAATTTGAATAGCTAAGATTCGTGGGTACTCTACCTGTTTAAGAGGCACTTTAAATGAATTTTGGACAGATATGAATAGTAAAATTTAAATAGGTTCGAATACGAGTACTTAAATGAGTATTTAAATGGGTTTAGAACGGATATGAGTTGTAAAATTTTAAATGGATACGTTACCCTGCTCTAGTTTCATCCTTATTAAGGGATGTATTGGATTAAGACTGTTAGATTTTAAAATATTTTGGAAATCTTTGAGTTGGAGGATGAATTTGTGAATGACTCTTTTATTCATACCTAGCGCATTAAAATCCAATGAAATCAATAATTTTATAAAATCATTTCAAATCAGTAGTTTTTTGAATACCATCAAATTTGTATGGACTTTTAAAAAGTCATACGATCAAACTTTTATGGGTTTTATAAGAGTCTGAATTGAATACCACAAGATTTCAATAGACTCTAAAAAAATCTAGATTGAATGCTATTGGAATTTTAAAATCTTTTAAAATCTAATAGAGTCTTAATTCAATACACCCCCCTTAGAGTTTTAGCAGTTGCTTCATCATTTTCAGGAGAGATTCTAAGGTATGGTGTGATAAAGGAAATCTCAGGAAAAGGAAATCTAAGATAAAGACAACCACTAGAATTGCAATTTTTTGAGAATTTACTTTCAGTGCAATAGAGATACTGTTTTTATTGTTTGATATGTTACTGGATAACTGCCCCTTCAATTGCCAAGCATGAGATTCTAATTGGTAGGTACTTCGATCATGATCATTACAGGTTCCGCAGTCTTCATCCTGCCAATCCTCGCTTCCTTACCCCTCTTTTCTCTAGAAGCCCTTTTTTTCCCTCTATCATTTTCACCGATTTCTTTACTTTTATTTTTAAAATTAGAAGCTCGGAGAGACAACTTATTGGACAGCACCATTTTTCACATCTTTTTCTTTGGTCTCTAATAATATGATGAAAATTCCAGCTGGGTTCTTTTTTCTTTCCTTTCTTTTTTCAAGCAGAGTACTTGTTTGACTTGGTTTGGATTCTAATAATTTCCTAGAGATCTTAAAATTTATTTCACTAACGTTAGTTGTTAAACCATTAGGTTCAACTTGTAATAAGACCGAACAATGGAGCTGTTAGATGTAATTATCACAAGTAAAATAATGATTTAATTGGTAGAAGGGTCGACTCTTATCATTCTTTACCTCTGTTCTACATCCTTATTCTATTATATTCATTCCATGATTTTTTTGGGATAATTACACTTAACACTTTGAATGTTGTGTATTATTACAAGTCAAACCTAATAATGGTTTAACACCTAACCTTAGGTTGTATTTCAATGTTTGCCATCTCTGAATTTATTCTCTCTTTTGGTTTAGCAAAATTGGTTTAGAGGCTCAAGCACCTTTGCAATAAACTTTAATCTATTAAATAGTATACTCCATGAATGTATGTGTGGTATTTTTCCTTTGTATCAAAACAAAAGCATTTGCTTTGAAAGAAAAGCGTTTGAACATTTTAATATATTTTGGCCTATAATTGAAATTTTTCTAATTTGCTGTTTGTTCTACATCAATCAGAGTCAAAACTACAACAGTTCATATTTGTATTTATATTTGTTCCTTAGGAAGAATGAAACTAATTATCGGGAAGAGAAACTAAGTACTCCTAAAATCTCTAGGAATAGGATCTGAATCATTGATGCTGTGTAAGATAGGATGGTTAAGATTCTTTGATGTTCCCTAATTTTGTAATTAGTAGCAAATCTCTTACCAATGGAATGGGTATGTAACTTTGTCCTAAGTCCTAAAGCTTCCATTTTTTGGAGCTTCTTGTTGTCATAACTTATTTCAAATTTGTGTCCTGGAAATTATAGTACAAAGTTGAGACATTTAAATAAGCCTGCTAGATTCCAGAGTTCTCATTTGGTTCTCTTTGTTGCTATGTTTTCTGTTTGTTGTGCATGAGATTCTTGATTCATCTTTGATTTGTTAATTTTTCCTGCCCAAGCATTTGAATGTTGGTTGGCATATCACCTTTGTTTGATTTGCATTTGACTCTGGTATGTAGGTTAATTATGTCATGAACGGTTTGAAGTTTACCTGCTTAAGGTGTTAGTAGTGTAGGTTTTAGTTTATAGTCGGGTGTCTGTAATTGGATATTTCCCTTTTCTTGTTCTAGTCCACTGGATTTCAAGGTTCAATACTAAATTTGAAATGGAAGCTGGTACCACTGTCATATTCATTTTAGTCCCAGTAGTAACAGAGATCCAATTAAAATGTTCAGTTGATAAGAATTGTGGTTTGAAGGTGGAAAATCGAATGAAAGAGAGGAAAGAGAACAATTAGTCAAGAGAATTTAAACTAAGAATGTAGTTGCAGAACATTTTTGGAATTTTCCTTTCAAATAAAAGACATTCACAACTGGGTAAAACTCATGCTTGTTTAGACTAAACTTAGCAACAACTGAGGTAACATCACAATCACAGTCTTAACATCTCTCAATTTCAATGTTTCTTGACTTATTTCACTCTAGTTATCACCTCCATTAAAAGAGTGGCCCACTAGGTCCTAATAATAAGCCCTCCTTTGGACAACTTCCTTGTACTCGAGCAAGAACTGAGAGAACTGAGCCTTCAAGCATGAGAGGTTATCCCAAGTAGCTTTATCAATGTTGCACCATGTTACCAGAACCTGAGCTGCAACAGTAGAGTGTCCAGTGAGTCTCCTGTTATGCAAAATGGCTAATGGTTCAATGTTAGATTGGCACTGTTTGATGCTTGTCTTGTGTGAAATAGCTTCAACATGAGACACAAGCAAAGGGGGAATAAGACCCTTGAAAAAATAGGGACATATTTGTGAAGTTTGTAGCAAAATTGTTCTCCAGGTGCATGATTGAGCAGTGAAACTATTCTACTTGTTCTTATATCTGTTGCAGAATTTGGCAAGTCACAAACTTCAATGGATCTCTCCCAATAGTGCTCTTCAATTTAATTTATTTCCCTTAATCTTGAATAACAACTTAAGGTTTAGGAAATCAAAAAGGTTAAGGATTGTATGGTTTCAGCAAGTTAACCCCTATACCCATGTCATGGCCCCTAGGTGAAGCAAACTGATGGAAAAAAAATGAAGTCATGGCCTTGAATCAGCTATTTAAAGTCCACACATGTAAAATTACTAGCCGTCTCTCAGCCATTTTGCCAGTAGTCACCTCTAATGGAGCTATGTTAACAACTCTACCATTTAGCTCTCAAGCAACTTTGCTGTCCATAAAGCTATCTCTGCTACCTTATGATGCATGGACATGGAAATGGGGAAACGCGGAAACGGACACGGGGAAACGACATTTTCAAAAAATATAGGAAACAGAAACGTGGGGGAAGTGCGTAAATATAAAAAATATAAGGGTTTATTTATAAAATTTAAAAATATAGGAATAAATTATAAAAATAATTTAGAAAGAGTACCTTTATAATTTTTAAAGGACAATCAACCACAGATAAAGTTTTCTAACTACAACTAAAAATAAATCATATGCAGAAGAAAAAAAAATGTTTATAAGTTCCATACTCAATAAAGAAAAAAAAAACAAAATATTCTAATGCCAAAATGGATAAAGACAATGAAATTATGTTAAATTTGAAGTTTGAATTTTGATATTAAAAGTAGGATTATTTGTCCTTTTCCAAATAGGATTTGCAAATCATCCAAATTTAATTTGGATTTGAAATCTGATTTTTTTCTTTAATGCAAGAAATGTTTCTGGGGAGAGTGTCTAATTTTCAGTATTTATGGAAACGGACCCAATACATTTCCGAGCCGTTTCTGAGTGTTTCCATTTCCAAAATGTTTCCGAGATGCGGAAACGTCAAGCCTCTTGCGTGTCTGTGCCTAACAGCTGCTACCATTGTCTATAAGATTCATCACTCCCCTTTCACCAAAAGCTCTTTGAATTATTATAGTGCTGAGTAGATACTTTTGTCAATAGCATGTAGGAAGATACTTGCTTCCTCAAGCTGATCAGCAGTCATCTAAAAATTCAATAATAAGCTCACCTACAGAAGCATGAAGAGAGTTTGTTTAGACTTCCATTGATGCCCAAGAAAAAATGTTATCGCCACCTGTAGCTGGATTGGTTTTTCATTTTTGCTCAGAATTAAAGGATTTGGGCTCAATTGTTTATATGGTGTTAAAGTTGTTCTGAAGTGGCAACAAGGGCTTTTTGGGTCAGTTGTTTAGAATTGGGATCTGGTATACCTCTTGAAGTGGGAAGCAAATGGAAGCTTGAATGTGTTTGGTGGGGAGAAAGAGGATCAATAGTAAAGTTTCTATTAGAGCGTGTCTAAAAACTCATCTCTACACCCACTAATTGTGAAGTATATGTTCACGTTTTGTTGTTTTTCATGGTGGTTAGGTTTTTAACTTAGATGTTCTAAAAATTGGTATCTTTAATTTTCCCTATTATCTTGTCTTCATATGACTACAAGACTTTTTTGTGGTTCAATCACCCTAGGTTTGTACACCCAAATGTTGGAATTCATTCAACAATTCAAATTGCCTGCAAGGAAGAAGTATACAACTTTCTTTGAAGAAATAAAATAGAAAATTGCTAAATGGTCCTACAAAAATATAAAGATAAATTTTAAATTCTTATTACTAGAATGAGTGAAAGATGCATAATAGTTTGAACAGATCCTCTTCAAGGGAGGGTAAGGTCAATACGTTACGAACCCATGTTTGGAACACGGGCCGCACCAGGAGGAATATAAACCTAATCACATAATTGGTTAAGATGGTTGCAGGTAGAACTTTCTTGCTCCGTGTAAGAAATCCTAATATTAGATTAACAGCATGCTTGTTCATGATGCCATGAAACTGTATTTGATGGATAAAATCTAGTCATGAAATGTGATAAGTGAAGTTCGCTTATGCCTGCACGAGTTGTATTCTCTATCTTTTGTGCCTTTTTGTCCCATACTCTGTACAATAAGGTAATAGAAGGTGTGTAACGTACTTTCATATTTGTAGTATTATTTATGCGCGCAAGCTTTTGCACCAACTGAACCTCTTGCATTCAACACTTAAGGATTCCATTTACCACCTGATGTGCCCATGGCTGAATGGCATGGAAGGGCTAGCTAGATATTCTTGTTCGTTATATCCTGACATTGAATTTCAACAACTAGACTGCAGTCTAAATGCCAGGGACTTTTGCCACTTCCATTTTAATAAAAATAAGCTGCTATTGTTGTGTAAAAATTTATGCATTCAATTGGGAAATATTTTGCAGATTGTTGCAGAAATGTCACCAGAGCAGAGAAAGGTTCTTCTCTTCTTTTGGACATCAGTGAAGTATCTCCCGGTTGAAGGTTTCCGCGGTTTGGCCTCTCGACTTTATATTTACAAGTCCACAGAACCATATGATCGTCTTCCTTCGTCTCACACATGCTTTTATCGATTGTGTTTCCCACCTTATTCCTCCATGGCTGTCATGCAAGAACGTCTCAACGTAATTACTCAAGAACATGTTGGATGCAGCTTTGGTACTTGGTGAAATATTGCGGTTACATCTTCTTTTGGCATGAAAGGGTTTTAAACTGCACATAGAAAGATTTGTATTCAGCTTTGTACAGATAGGATCATGTCATCGGTTTTCATTAGACTATGTAAGGAGTTGATTTAGTTAATTTATGTACCCTTCAAAAGGTTGCGATGTCATTGCTCTTTTTGCCAACTGTTCATATAGGTATATAGCGTAAATAATGGTGAAGGCAAGGAGTAGTAAAATCTCTCTGCTTCCGTTCAGTTCCTTCTAGCAACAGCAGCTGCTTTTCATGATCTGTAAGTACACAGAATTATGCAATGACGTCCGATCAATAGAAATATTAGAATCTCTCTGCCTTCCCTTTCTACATATATATATATAATTTAATTGTTTTCCTTTACAAATTCAGTATGAAATTTCAGATGTTCTCTCTTGCTTTTCTTCAAAAGAAAATGTGTGAAATGCTATAGTGGTGCAATAGTTACCATCATAGAGTGACTATTCTGATTATTCTACATGTCTCTCTCAGAGGTTGTGCTTCACGGTTGAACGAACTGCTGACAGCTTTATTTCCATCTTTGTTTCTATGGACGTTCATTCTATTTTTCCTGAATTCCATTATCCAAACAAAATCATTTTTGTTCTATTGTTTTATTTGTCCAAGTCGAATGTGTTTCTATACGCGGGAAGGGCAATTTTAGTGCCTAGTAGTAATAACGGCTCTCGTCATGGTATCTGTATTTCAGATTTCATAAAGCAAAACCCCCTGTGCTTACAGAGTCCAAAATACTTTTAGCATTATGTCTTTTCCTTATTATCATAATCTGGTAGGAGATAAGGTGTCATGTGAGAGCACATGAAGCAAAACCTTTGTGCATTGTTGTAGGCCCCTACGGATCCCAAATTGTAGCCTTGATTAGCATACCAGTAGGGCAGAGACCTGATAAGATGTTCTGGATTGAATAATACTTGCTTTTTTTTTTCCCCCTTTTATCATGAGTCTGGGTTTTTAATAGTATATGTTATGTTATTGACTAGTATTATTAGTAGATTCCATCGACGAAGTTATCAAGCAGGAAGGAGTGTTGCAATTATTTGCTTTGATTCGGCGCAACAATTTAAGGAGGAAACGATAAAGAAAGTTAACTGGTAGGAAACAAGTTATCATGGGATTTAACTGGTGCAATTTAAAGTAATCGGTACAAATCATCAGTTTTGATTTTTAATAATAAAGTGTTTCAAAACAATTGCTTTGCTTCACTGTACGTATGTAGAGGGTCTCCAACTAAAAATGTTTCTGTGGTTATGTGAGATTTAACTGAGAGGAAAATAAACTGAAATTTCCATTATCCATGAGATGAATTAATTTAATGTCATTTTTAATCCAATCAATTTACTGAAATTTCTTTTTTGTACCTCGTAAAATTCGTTTCTAACATTTTGTGAATTGTAAATATTACACTGAAAATGCAATTGATTAGATTGCTATACATCTGCTCACTAAACAGACCATGTGTATGCAAGCATTTATCTAACCCTTAGGCCTACCAAAATTTGGGAACTGGAAATTAAGATTATATATATTTATATGGTCTTGTCCAGCATTTTATAGCTTGGAGACCAAAACTCTTGGTAAACTCATAGCTGACATATAGTTCCACGCACAGAAATAGTCATCCTCACTACAATGACAATCACAATAATAATAATAGTAATATGCATTATTATCAAAAATAGAGATCACATAATCAAACCATAAATATCAATACTCAATCAACCCTAAATGGAACCCACCTTTGTCATCAGGTTCCATCTCCTATCAGCTGAGCTGACATTTGTGGATCCCAGGCGTTTGCTCGAATATCACATCGACTCTATCTACCTTCTGTATCCCAAAAACCCATCCACATACAGATTACAATAACCATAATAAATTCAAATAAACTAAAACAGAAATATGAACTTGCCAACTTTGATATGCAGAATCTTAAGACAAAAACAAAAGACTGCACACTTAATCAATCCATTATTCATTCTTCAGTCTTCTCCACTGGAACCTCTGTGTTGCTTGCTTCCTCCTCTTTTTCAACTGGCTTCTCTTCCGTAGCTGGTTTCTCTTCGTCTGCTGCTGGTGGCGCCTCTGTCACTTTCTCAGTACTCTCATCTTTGGCCTCCTCCTCAGTGACAGGCTCTGCTGGCTTCACATCTGGAGTCTCTTCTGCTGCTGGTGCAGCCTCAGGCTGATCCTCAGCTTTTGCCTCTGGTTCCTCTTTCTTCTCTTCTTCTTCTTTCTTGGTTTCAACCTCTGGTTCTTTGGCCGCTGGTTCCTCTGCGACTACTTCCTTCGGTAGTTCTGCTACTGGTTCTGGTGCGGATGGTGCAGCAGGTTCAGTGGTTGTCTCCTCAGTCTTGGTCACTTCTTGCGTCTCATTCTCTGGCAATGCTGTTTTAGCTGATTGAACCTGCAACAACCATATTTGATTTACTTTTTTCTTAATTTCTTGGCAAATATAACAATAAAAATGGATAAAAAAAGGTCGAAGAATGTATCTGATTCATTTTATCTTGAATCATCAAATATTTAAATGAGCTTTGGCTAGCTCAGTGGTACTAGGGTCATCTACAGGGCTAAGATGCCGGAGTTCTATCCCACGATCGGAGCGAAATTAAAGTTTTTTTAAGAAACTATATAAACAAGAACAATATAATAAAACTATAAAGCTGAGAAACGATCATAATAATAATAATAATAGAATCTAATTTGATCATTAACAAATGTGGGTTGATTTATTAGTAGTTAATGAAGAGAAGAAGAAAAACATTAATAACCCACAAGAAAAGATATCACTAGATCAATATGATAATCATATATAGGAGAATTAATGAAGAAGAAGAAATTAAAGAAGCAAATAGCTCGACAGTGTTACCTCAACACTGGCCATATGGAAAGCAAATAAGGAGATATAGAATGAATGAAAATATATGAGGTTAAGGAGAAAGAACTAATTAATGCTTGGGAGTGAAGTGAAGAGATGATCAATGAGAGAGCTATTTATAGAGATGTGAAATGCATAAGCTTAATAAAAGAATGGGAAGGGGGGGTGACACTATGAAGAATCTTGCATGTGTCACTGACTGTACTCAGACATTAGAATACATGCCTAGTTGTACTTGTATTTTTTTTTTTCTTTTTTTCCTCCAAAATGTGAAGTATTATTCAGCATAAAAGTTTTATTTATGATTTAATTTAATTAATAATACTAAGTCGAAATGGGACATTCATAGGTGAGCATTCGCTTGGTTCAATTCGGCCAATTCGATTAATTCCAACAATTTGATATGATGAAGAAGTGTTCAGCTAAAAGTTCGGTGTAAAAATTTTAAAGTTCCATTGATCGGTTAAAAGTTAATCAAACCGAATTAATCAAATAAACCGATTCTGCATAGATAATAAAATTAACAATTAAAAATTAAAAATATTTTGATTTTTATTTTGATTAAGTAGTGATTAGTAAGTTCGGTTAATTTTTATTTTATTTAAAGTCGGTTAATCACAAATTTCTGTTAAATTCAGTCAGTTAATTAAATTTTCATTCTCTTTAATTTCGGTGTGTTAATTATCAAAACTAATCTGGCCAAAACGATTCAGTTAAGTTCGGTCAAATTTAGTTAAGTAAAAAAAACATTCAATTAATTTACTTCAATTAAAAATGTTATTCAAATTGACCAAATCTTCACCCTAATACATTCATTCTTAAGATTTCAAAATTTTATTGTTAACGATAGATATGAATAAGTGCATTGGCCAAATGTTCACCCTACTACATTCATCCTTAAGATTTCAAAATTTTATTGTTAACAATAGATATGAATAAGTGCATCGAGAATTTAATTTTAATTTATAAAATAGTTTTTTCATTGACTCATCAAATTGATGAAAACTTTTTTGATCGAGAGACTTCAACTTGATACCTTCAAATCCACTAGACCATACTTGGTTGGATATCATATATGTATATTTTGGTGGAAAAAGAAATAACAAAAATTAGTAATTCTCCTTAAAATACCTTAACTTTCATTCGGGAGCATCAAGATCCGTACCACCGAGCATTATTCAGTTTAAACCAAAAAAGCGAATATCAACCTATATAATTCAATTTATTTGTTTTGAATATTTAGAAATTAAATCCTAATCTTAAAATTTTTTAATTTCCATTTTTCAATTTGGTTGATGTTATTTTTACCAAAATAAACTCAACTATTAATATTTGCAGTGTATTTCTACTTATTTATTAATATTACATAATTTTGGATTAGATGGATTAGAAGGCAAGGATGCTCATAATCTTGCTAGAACCTCTATTAGTTATGACCGTTTCAAAGTTTGGGATTCAATCCCACCTTGCCTGTCAGACATTTATTTTATTAGCTATTAAAGTCCAGTTAAAAAAAATTAATATTAAATAATTTATTGTATATAAATTATTTAAATAATATCTATATGCTACAAATATAATATTAACTATATAAAAAATATTAACTAACTGAAATTATAATATTAACTATATAAAAATATATAAAATGGTAATATATATTATATTCAATTTAAACATATATTATATAAACAAATCATGCTTGATAAAATAAAACCGGTAGATTAATGGAGTGAATAAATAAGATATCTCAAATTTAAATTTTTCCAATCATAGGAATTTTAATTCATTTAATTAAAGTTATCAAGAAAACCTATATAATATTATTTAAAAAAATATATAATTTTTATATTGTATATCTTATAATATTATTATTTAATTTATTACATTTATATTTGGAAAGGGAGATTTTTTTGAGGAAAGAATACGTGAGAAAAAATATTAATGAAAGGGGTAATAATAGAATATCAAAAACAATTCTTTTATAGGAATACAAAATTAAATTCTTTCCACAATAAAGTAGATAATAATGTATGAATTAAAAAAATTACGTCATTTGATGCAAAATATAATTTATCTTCTTTCCCTTTTTTTTTTTTTCTCTTTTCATCGGAAAACAACAAAATCAAAAAAACATTTCAATATTTCTTTGTTTTTTTCTATTATTTCCTTAATCGACTATTTTTCTTCCTCTCCTCTCCAAATAAAGTGTGAGTTTCTAATGAACAAAAGGAAAATAAATGCAAAAGATTCTCTTTTAGTACACACAATAATAAAGAAGACCTCTTTACTATTGGCTATTGTCGTCAAATTCACTTTTAAGATGATGACGTGGCAGTGGACAAGTATTTAGGCCGGTGCCGGAAGTGGGACCTACAATCACCAAGTATGATCATTTGCAATACCTTATGGTCCCACGCGATTTGAAAATTAGCTGCTGCCATTACATTGCTTTACTTTTTCCTTGTTTGATTTTGGAAACGGCTTTGGGAACCGCCCAATTCTAAAGATGCACCTCCTCGTGGGCCCAGCCTTGTACATGCTTTCCAGGTAGGTATCTCGTGAATTGGGACCCACTTGCATCCTTCTCATTTGCCACGATAATGAATTCGCATAAGGCCACACCACCCTTCCTATATTCTCAAACCTCATCAATTTTAAATAAATATATTTTGGCCCTACGTGATTCACCTACGTGCTTTTTGTGAAAAATAACTCAATGAATAAACTCTCTCCAATACTTTTTTACAAAAAATTTTATAAAAAATTTTATGAGCATTAACTTTTACATTGACCCACAGTTTAATTTTTAAAATTAAGCCATTTAAACACTTTGTTTAATATGTTAAACATTCCAATTTATAAAATTAGATCATTTAAACACTTCTTATATAGTTAAATAATCTAGAAATTATTGGTCCAAAAGTCATGTAAACTACATATTAAATTAATATTTTATGTTTAAAAGGAAAAAATCTTAAAAATTATTATTATTATTATTATTATTATTATTATTATTATTATTATTATTACCAAGCATTAAAAAATGCATTTAGCAACAGAACATTGGTTGCTAATTTGAGAAATTTGTTGCTAATCTTATTTAACCAACGGATTAGCCATGGATCACATCCATCTCTAAATATTGTCTTTCTAAATAAATAGCCACAATAAGCAAACTGTTCCTAAATTAGCCAGGTATAATTCCCTTGCTATTCTGAATCATACTGGTTGCTAAAAATATGTCAATTTGGGTATCAATTTCGCTGTCAAAGCGTATCTAATTTGTTGCTAATTTTTGTCTAATTTTGTTGCTAATTTCATTGCTAATCTGTCTACTTCCGTTTTTAATATGAAATCGCATGCTAAATTCGTGCCTAAATTTTTAGCCAAATATAATTCTAAATGAAAATCGGTTGCTAACTCAGTTGTTAATGCGTTATTAATGAAAATCGCTTACTAATTCTGTTACTAAATGTGTGGTTGATCTATAGCTAAAGTTGTGCTTACTTCAATATCTTGCTAAATCCATTTTGCTAATTTTATTGAAATTTTATTGAAATGCCTAGCTAACATGTTGTTAAAGCCATTGTTGTTTATAATCCCTTGCTAAAACCGTTGCTAAATATATCAAAATTTTGTTAAAATCCGTGTCTAATATGTTGCTAAAACCATTGCTATTTTAAAATCCATTGCAAAATCTATTGCTAAATTTAAAAATAAATATATTATTATCCACGACTAATTTGTTGCTAAATCCATTACTAAATTTGTAATTTATTTATATAATTCTCTATTAACTTGGTATTAAAAAGGCAAAATAAAGTATAGAAGTCAAACTTTTAATAAATATATTAAATATAAACATTTCATAAATTAAAAGTTTAATCTAAATAAAAAAAATATGTAATTTATGTGTGATTCACTTAAGTCAACATAGAGTAGTATCATCATCATATCCTGTTCTGATCTAGGATTGTGCAGGTTCAGTAGGTAAGCTGCCAACTAAAGATGCTAACTGGCTACGAAGTAGATCTTTAAGTTTGTGGAGCTGATTTTAGAATAGTTGTATCTAGTATTCTACTTGCTCTTGGACTTGTTGTTGCATTTGCTCCTGCATATCCTTCATAAGCTGCTCCATTTCTTGAATACAAGAAGTCATATCCTCATTTCATTGTTCTTGAATGTGAGATGTCGCAGATGAGTTAGAAGCGCTACACTGCCTATATAAAATTGATGCCTGCGAGCTGAGACTTCAAATTCGTTGCTTCTTCACACCACCCACTTCTTCCAAATATATTTGCGTAATGTTGACCGGACAAGGCTGACTAGATCCTTCTTCAGGCTGAGATTCTATAGGTCCTAATAAGCAAATATCCAGGGGGGTGAATTGGTACTTTAAAAAATAATCCTTTTCAAGGATTTTTCAAATCACAGTAGAAGCAACATAATATACTAGCTATATTCAGATAATAAACATAAACAAATCAATTAAACACTTAACCGATTTATCATAGAGAATAGAAACACGAAATTGAACCTGTCATTGATTTTGGCTCACTGAAACTGAGAAACACTAATCCTGTGAGTCAGTTTATATTCAAAACAGTCTCAGAAATCAAATAACCACATTACAACACCTAGAGCAGAATTAAATCATCAAATATATCAGATTATCAAGTGAGTATGTGAATGTATTCAAATTGAACTACCAAGAGAATAATAGAGGAGAAAACAACACAATCAATTTTTATAGTGGTTCGGCATTTCTCACACCTACATCCACTCCTCAAGAAATCATCTTGCATTTCTAGGTTTTGTCAAACTAGATAAACTTAACCTCGCTAGTTTTTACAAAGAACTAGGAAACTTAGATTGTTTTTGCAAAGAACAATCAAACTTACAAGACTCGCTCTTACTCAAAGAGAGGTGCTTGAATACCCATTCAACAAAAGCTTCACACAAGCTTTATTCTCATAAGATTTTCAATTTAAATTTTGTCTACTCTATTCTAGATTTACAAAACCCTTAATAGAAAGAGAATTATGCCCATTTGAGCTTAGAAATGTTGAAACAATGTATCTGCTAAAATAATGAGAGTTTCAACAGAAACAAATTTAAAAGATTAAAAAATATGAGAGGAAGAAGATCTCTTTTACTTCAATGTAATTGAGAATTTATACAAGTTGAAATAACAGATTCTCCTCAAATAATGGAATCCAAATAACACAAAATAATAAACTGAGATTCTAAGGCTGAAAATTAGGAACTCCAGCAGTGTTATTGAAAACTGATAAAACAGAAAAATATTTGATGAAACAGAATGCCAGCACTTCAACACTCCTCCATGGCATTTTGATGACAAACACCAATATTTTTCCTCAGAGCTTCAAATCTTTCTTTTGGTAAGGATTTTGTGAAAATGTCAGATAATTGTTCTTCAGATAAGCAGGTAACAAGTAATACTTCATTAGATTGTTGAACTTCTCTAATAAAATGAAACTTAATCTTGATGTGCTTGGTTCGCCTATGAAAAATAGGATTCTTTGCCGTCGAAACAGCAGAGATATTATCACACATAATTCTGGTTGCTTCAGAATTAAATCTTTTTGTTTCATCTCCAACAAACTTCTTTGATTGAAATGCCCAAACTTTTTGTGCCACAAGTCTGATTTATTGAAGGTGGTGCTAGTAAATGCATGCTTATCAGTTTCCTCCCAATTGATAAAGAAACTCCTTTTTTTCATTGTTACAGAGAACATTTTTTCTCCTACAGGATTAAAAACTGTGCACTTCCGCTTTCTAAATTCAAAAGCATAATCTTTTTCCAGCATCTGTCCAATACTCAAGAGATTTTGGCTGATTTTAGGTATATATAAGACATCAGAAATTGTTTTTATACCTGATTGAGTTTGGATAGTATCTGAACCACTGCCTTCAACTTTAATATATTGGCCGTTACCCACCTTCACTTTAGATTTATAAGTTTCATCAAGAGTGCTTAATACAGAATCATCTTTGCACGTATGATGAGTGCACCCACTATCAATAAGCCACAAATCACCTGCACCATCAATAGAAAAACAAGAAGCAACAACAGCTCGCTCTTCATGTACCTCCGGTTCATCGTTGGAGAGACAGAAAGCCATAAAAGCTTGCTCCTCCAGCACATCTACATCATCCGCCACTTGTGCTTGTTGGGTTTGAACATCTTTCTTTGATTTGCAGACCTTGGCAACATGTCCAAGTTGTTTGCATTTGCCACATACTGCGTCTGGTCTCCACCAACAGAATTTTTCAAGATGAGTAGTTTTTTTACAATGAGAACAAGGTTGATATTTTTCCTGTTTGGACCCTTCTTTATTGCCTTTGTTCTTTTAGTTAGAACTCTTCTTGCTTTTTTCAGCATGCTGTTTATGCATAGAAAATGCCCCTTCTATGGTGTTGTCTTGCCTTAAAAGTCTTCGCTGCTCCTGTGCTTGAAGAGCACTCATCAATTCAGCCAATGAAATGTTATTAAGATCCTTGGACTCTTCTAGAGAAGAGATTTTTGACTCAAACCTCTCAGGAAGGGTCACAAGTACCTTTTCGACAATTCGACTGTCGGGGAAATCTTCACCAAGTAGCCTAATATTGTTGACAATTAAAGAAATTCTATCAGTATACTTGGCAAGAGTTTCATCTTCTTGCATGGTTAAGGCCTCGAAACTCCTCTTTAAATTCAACACTTGCATTTGTTTTGTTCTATCACTGCCTTGATATTCTTGTTTCAGTCTATCCCAAGCTTCTTTTGCAGTTTTACAAGCCATAATTCTGTAAAAAACAGCTTCACCAACAGAATTTTGGATAAGTGTTTTCGCCTTCGATCGCTTGGCTTTTTCATCTGAATTGTGCTTAATTTGGGTTAGAGTTGGATCTCTGGGTAAAGGAGGAATTGGTTTGTCTTCAGTAACGATTTCCCAAAGATCAAAGGCTTCCAAATAGCATTGCATCTTTACTGACCAAATTTGGTAGTTTTCACCTGTGAAAATTTCAGGAGGGTTGATAGAAAGGTTACTGGAGGCCATACTTTTGTGTGACTGGTTTTGGTTTTAAAAGGTTGAGAGAAGAGGGATTGAGAGAGTTTAAAAAAATTGGTTTAAAAGGTTTAAATGTTTAAAAGGTAGGTCCCGAAAGACCATGTGGCTCTGATACCACTGTTGAAACAATGTATCTGCTAAAATAATGAGAGTTTCAGCAGAAACAAATTTAAAAGATTAAAAAATATGAGAGGAAGAAGATCTCTTTTACTTCAATGTAATTGAGAATTTATACAAGTTGAAATAACAGATTCTCCTCAAATAATGGAATCCAAATAACACAAAATAATAAACTGAGATTCTAATGCTGGAAATTAGGAACTCCAGCAGTGTTATTGAAAACTGATAAAACAGAAAAATATTTGATGAAACAGAATGCCAGCACTTCAACAAGAAAAAGATATTTTAAAATATTTTTCAAATCAGTTTTAAAAATCCCTCTTAAAATATGGTTCATTTACTTCTCTTAGAGATAATACATTTGAAGCATAAAGAAGAAGAAAGAGATGAAAGCTTATGATGAGAGTTTCAAAAATAAAACTAGAAACTCAAAATTCCTCTCATACCTTAAGCTTTCTGTCAGCACATGTTTTATACCCAGATTTGCTTTTCTTCCCGTTGGAGATGCAAATTTAACATTACAAAGAGAGAAGGAAGAAGAAAGGAAGAAGAAGAAAGACGGCGGAGAAATTTGGGAAAAGAGGGAACACTTTTGGGTTATAGTACTATATTAGGGGATAGGTCTTTTCAAATTGAAAAGCCCAAAGAAGATTTAAAATCTTATATTTGTCCATAAAATCTTCTTAGCATAAAAATGTATATTTTTAATTTGAAAAGTATATTTTGAAATACCTATTTTTCCCTCTTAGTTTTTCAAGTAATATTATTTTAATGAATGATCTCCTTTAAATATAGAATGTTAAAAGACTAGAAAGATGATTTTAATTTTAGCTAGAATAGGTATAATTGATCTTTCTATTTTAACAAAAATGAACTAATCGTAACTAAATGGCTAACTTACTTATCACATGAGCTTCAAATATTCAAGTGGCCTTAATTCATTGATCTTTATTAGGATAGTCTTTAATCTTCTTTTTGATGAGATCTCTGTGAACCCCTTCCCCAAATGTCATAGGCATGTGATGCATATGATGAATGAGAAGAAATACACGTAATGTGTGTGAGTCGCCACCTTGTTTAATTATTTAAGGGTAAACTAGGAAAAAACCCTGAGTGACTCCAATTTTAATTAACCTAGTTACTAGATTAATTATCCCAATGTTTAAGGCACAGTCTGCGAAACCGAGATGGATCCCGAGACTATGTCATGCTGATGAACTAACCGATGAATGAATGCTTTGCAAGGTGAATGAAGGATTAATGAAATGTTTGAGTGATTTCGATGATTTCGACTTGCCACCCGGGGTGAAATCCCGAACGTGCCTACGTACTTCCGTTTGAATGGAAGATCAAAGTCAACGTAGTTCGATAGGCCTCTTTTAGAGGGCTTTGAATGATATGCTTAATGCATGGGTGTGTGTATGCTTAGTGCATGATTTTGTGTATGCTTTGTGCATTTTGTGTGTATGCTTTGTGCATGATTTTGTGTATGCTTTGTGCATGATTTTGTATGCTTTGTGCATGCTTTTATATGCTTTGTGCATGAGTGTGTATGCTTTGTGCATGAGTGTGTGTATGCTTTGTGCATTTTGTTTAGGCATTTCGCCAAAGATTGATTGGTTTTTAGGCATGTTGCCAAAAATGTTGATTTTAATGGCTTTTAGCCAAAATGATTTGATTTAGGCAATTGTTGCCAAAATGTGCGAGTTAGGCGATTGTCGCCAAAATGGTTGATTTTACGGTTTTAAGCCGAAAATGTTGATTTTAAGGCATTTTGCCAAAAGATTGATTTTAAGCGATTTGTTGCTAAAAATGGTTGATTTTAGGCCTTTGGCCAAAAGGTGTTGTTTTAGGCAATTAGTTTGCCAAAATGTGCGATTTAGGCTCTAATGCCACGATTATCAATTAATCGGGCGTTCGAGCTTAATCACAATTTAATGTCGAAACGTGATTGATTAAGGCTTTTAGCCACAATTATTGATTAATTGGACTTAAGCCGGATTTGTTCGAAATAAGGCAATTGAACCGTAGTTATTGATTAACTAGGCTCTTTTAGCCAATATTGTTGGATTTAAACTTTAATACCACGATTATTGATTAACCGGGCATTTAAGCTTAATCAAATTAATTAAGGCAGTTTATTTACCAAAAATAATGACGTGGATGCATTTATGCAATTGTAGAATTATTAAGAGTAGAAGAGAAATGTGCATGAAGTGCTAAAATTAAATAGGCAGAGTTTTGTTTCAATACCTGATTTAATCGACGACCGCTTCTTAACTCCGGATTAAGCTCCTCGCTTAGGAAATATTAATTAATTTTAATTTGTTTAATTTTAATGGTCAAATATCACAATAAAAATGCAATAAAAATTAAATTAAATGCAAAAAGCGGTAAAGAAAACGCAAGGAGCGTGAGAGGGAGAAGGATTCGGGTCCAGGGCGGCAGGTGCCGCCTGGCTTGGCGGCAGCTGCCGCCCAAGAGGCTGGGCGGCAGGTGCCGCCTGGGAGGGCGGCAGGTGCCGCCCATGCTGGGCGGCAGGAGCCGCCGGGTCCGGCGGCCGGCGCCGCCGTAGCTGGTGGTGGCCACCATGTCTCGCTCCGGGAGCTTTTTTGGGAGTTTCCGACCTCCAAAAATCATTCCGGGACCGGTTCTGCGATCCTCGTGAAATTCCGGACGTTTCAAGTACCATATTTCCAGTAAATGTCCAAAATGGCCTCCGGTCCGGCCGGACTGTTTGCACAGTTGCTGCAGCAAAGTCAAAGTTACTGTAGAAAAGTCAAATTTACTGTAGCAAAGTCAAACTAATTGGCATGGCACTGTAGCAGCGTGTTTTCCTCCATTTAAAGAGTTTCACATGCCACCAACAACATGAGAAGCCTTAAAATTTGAGTATTCACAGTTGCCCCCCACTGGCTATCATAAAAATGATTTATGAGAGCCAGTGGTTGTCTGATGGAGCAAATTTTGAAGGCGAAAACTCGGACCTTGGGCCAAATTGGGATTGTGGGGCCTTGGTCTGAGTTGTGAATTTTCGGACCCTAGGCCGAGTTTTGAATTTCGGGCCTCTGTGGCCTGAATGTGAATTTTCGGGCCTCTGGGGCCTGAATTGTGATTTTTCGGGCCTCTGGGGCCTGATTGTGATTTTTCGGGCCACTTTGGCCTAATTGTGATTTTTCGGGCCACTTTGGCCTGAATGTGATTTTTCGGGCCACTTTGGCCTGAATGTGATTCTTCGGGCCACTTTGGCCTGAATATGATTTTTCGGGCCTCTGGGGCCTAAATGTGATTTTTCGGGCCTCTGGGGCCTGAATGTGATTTTTCGGGCCTCTGTGGCCTGATTGTGAATTTTCGGGTCTCTGTGGCCTGAATTGTGATTTTTCGGGCCTCTGGGGCCTGATTGTGATTTTTCGGGCCACTTTGGCCTGAATGTGATTTTTCGGGCCACTTTGGTCTGAATGTGATTTTTCGGGCGTCTGGGGCCTGAATTGTGATTTTTCGGGCCTCTGGGACCTAAATGTGTATTTTCGGGCCTCTGGGGCCTGAATTGTGATTTTTCGGGCCACTTTGGCCTGATTGTGATTTTTCGGGCCACTTTGGCCTGAATGTGATTTTTCGGGCCTCTGGGGCCTGAATTTTGATTTTTCGGGCCTCTGGGGCCTAAATGTGTATTTTCGGGCCTCTGGGGCCTAAATGTGTATTTTCGGGCCTCTGGGGTCTGAATTGTGATTTTTCGGGCCTCTGGGGCCTGAATGTGATTTTTCGGGCCTCTGGGGCCTGAATGTGATTTTCGGGCCTCTGGGGCCTGAATGTGATTTTTCTGGCCTCTGGGGCCTGAATTGTGATTTTTCGGGCCTCTGGGGCCTGATTGTGATTTTGCGGGCCTCTGGGGCCTGATTGTGAATTTTGTGGGGGCCGTTGCCGCCGTTATTCGGCGGCTGCCGCCGCCGTTATTCGGTGGCAATTCGGCGGCTGCTGCCGCCATCATTTCGGCGGCTGCTGCCGCCCTTATTCGGTGCATTTTCTCTATAAAAAACGGCTCTTCGTTTTGGTTTTGCACTCACTCTTTTTCTCTTTTCTCTCTTCTCCTTTTGTTCTTGTTGCTTTTAAAGAATGAATCCTTCTTTCAATCACAGCATGCACAGCTGGACTAGGAGTCTCTCCAAAGTTGAAAAGATCAATTTGGGGAGGTATGGTCTTTCTCCTATCGTTACTCTCAGGGGGGTAGTAATCGACTGGAATTTTTTATGGGCCTGCATCCGGCTTTGGGATCCAGAGGCCCATGTTTTCCGGTTCGGAGCTATGGTGGAGGAGATGTGCCCTCTTTTTGAGGAGTTCTGTGCTATTATCGGGTGTGATCCCAATGCCCCTCTAGTCAGGCATGAGGTCAAAGTCGGATATGTTCGGTCATTTGAAAGTTTATTTCAATTCAGCCGGCCACAAGCTAGGGCGATGATTGTTGACGACCAGAAGGCAATTCTGCTGCCCCTGATTGATGAATTTTCAGAGGTTCTTTCAGATGACCCAGACCGGATGAGGCTGAGGATGCGGGCTTTTGTATTTTGCTTATTATCTGGTTTCTTGTTTAACAAGGACCCAGGCTTCGGGGATCTGCGATTTTGCCCTATGATTCGATAGATGGAGGACATGAGCTGCATTGGCGGCATTGTGCTGGCAGAAACCATCAGGAGCCTTGACAGAGCTGCTCTAGGCTTCGAGGACTGGACAGTTTCCCCGATTATACTCCAGGTATTTTCCTCTCTTTTTTTTTTTTTTTTTTTTTGGTTCATGCCTTTGTAATAGAAAGGATCCATTACCCAGGTTTGGTTGAAGGACCACCTTCAAGTGGTTGCTGCTCCTACCCATTTGCCTTACAACCCTTCTCAGTATCGTATGCGGAGGATCTTGATCACACATCCGTCTGCTGACGCATGGACCTCATGGCTGATTGAATTGGGTCCAAACGAGGTATTGTGGTTTGTTCCCTGGTATGACATCACCTGCTTTATCCAGGTTAGCTTTCGTCATATTCAGGTTTACCTTTTAGGCCTTACACATTGTACCTGGTACTGCGCTTCGCGCGTTCTGAGACAGATGGGGATAGATCAGACTGTTCCGACCATGGATGATTCCCTAGCTGATTCAGCCATCACTCCGGGAGTTACCCGAGCCGTTCTTAGGGCATGGGTTAGAGACCATCACATGGTTAGGCCCTTACCTAATCCTGCTGGTATTCATACTTCTCCTGAATATCGGACCTGGTTCATGACCGTTGTCTGGCCAGTGGAAAAGCCAAGGAGGAACGCATTGCTGAGTGCACTCGAGGGTTGGACTCAGGCTGACGCTGGTGATGGGATTAGGACTGATGAGGAGATCATGTTGGCTCCTCGGACAGGCGAGGCTGGAGGGAGTTCAGCAACTGGGGATGACTCGGAGGACGTTGCCCCACGGAGGCGACGGGGTACCTAGACTCTAATAGGCTTTTGGACTTTTGGTGTTTTGGCTTTGTTTGAACTCTTTTGTTTTTTACTTGGGACTTTGGGTGTGGATTTTGGTGTTTTGGCATTGGATTTTTGGATGTATGTTCCTTTGGATTTGGACTTTATTATTTATTTTTCTTGGTCTCTTTAGTTTTCTGCTTGACTTTGGACTGTTTGACTTTATTGCTTTCAATTGGGCATGTCATTTGACTTTTAAGCTTTCCAAGCATTTTCCAACTTCATTTATTCAAGCTCTGATTTTTGCCTAAGCCGCCCTTTTCGGGTTTTCAACTTAGCGGGCCCCGATTTTTGCCTAAGCCGCCCTTTCGGGTTTTCGACTTAGCGGGTTTTTTTTTTTTTTTTTATTTTTTTTTATTTTTTTATTTTTTATTTTATTATTATTATTATTATTATTATTTATTATTTTTTTATTATTAGCAAAGAAGAAAGAACGATGAAATGATGATTTTTATTAATGTTTAGACCGTGCCCAAACAGGGCTGCCTACATATCTCCGATATATAATTTTTTTTTTTTTTTTTTCCGAAGAGAATCAGGTCTAATGTAGTTCGTTTTACATTATGCAATGCTTATACAAAATATCTCTTTAACTGATCTAAATTACATGGATTTGCAAATTCTAAACCATCCAAATCAGTCAAGATGACGGCTCCGCCGGACAATACTTTCTTCAACACATAGGGGCCAGCCCAATGAGGACGAAACTTCCCACGTGGATCTTGAATTGGCTGTCTAATTTCCTTCAGAACCAAACAACCTTCTTCGAGTTTTCAGTCTTTGACCTTCTTGTTAAAATGTCGTGCCATTCTTCTCTGGTAGACTTGAGTTTGGTGGATTGCTTGCAACCGCTTTTCATCCATACCCAAGAGCTGCAAATGATAATTCTCAGCCCAATTTGCTTCACTGATCTGGCTTTCTCGGATAACCCTCGCCGACTGAACTTCCAGCTCAATAGGCAATACTGCTTCCATGCCATATACTAAGGAATACGGGGTTGCCCCAGTAGGTGTTCTAATTGAAGTCCTATATCCCCATAAGGCATTCGGTAACTGTTCATGCCAAGCTTTGTGCTTTTTAACAGTCTCCTGCAAAATGACTTTTATAGCCTTATTCGCAGCTTATACAGCCCCGTTTGCTTGTGGACGATAGGGTGAGGACTTATGATGTTGAATTTTCTTTTGCTTCAGCAGGTCAGAAAATTCACTTTGAAAGTGAGACCCATTATCCGTGATGATCTCGAACGGTGTTCCATACCGACAAAGGATGTTAGTACGGACAAACTGTGCTGCCTTCTTGGCATTTAAAACTGAATAAGAGGCTGCCTCGATCCACTTAGTGAAATAATCTACAGCAACCAGGATGAATTGATGGCCGTTAGAGGCCTTCGGGTGGATTTTTCCGATCACGTCTATGCCCCAAGTTGCGAAAGGCCATGGTGAAGCAATAGGATTCAAATTGACCGGAGGTTGTCTTTGCAGCTTAGCAAAAATTTGACATTCGTGACACTTCTGCGCGTGCCTCACGCAATCTGCACTCATGGTTGACCAGTAATAACCCAGGTTCATGATTTTCCGAGCCAAGGCTATCCCGTGCATGTGTGGACCAGACTCCCCATTATGTAGGGAATCCATGATGGTTTGAGCTTCTCCCTCATCAACGCATCTTAGGTGCAGGCCGTTCCAACTTCTCTTATACAGAACTCCCTCAGTGAGGAAATATCCGGATGCTAACTGTCTCAATGTCCGTTGATCAGTTTTGGTAGATCCCTCCGGGTAGGCTTCATTTTGAAGATAATTCTGTATATCCCAATACCAGGGCTTGTCATCGACCAAATTCATGATATGTGCTGGCTGTTTCTGTAGCCGCACTGTCAGAGGTCGAACGACTCGGTCTCCTTCTACATTGACCATGGAGGCTAAAGTAGCCAGAGCATCTGCGAACTGATTTTTTGGCTCGCGGCAAGTAGTGGAAGGATAAATCCTCAAATTGCTGAGCCAATTCGTCCAAGCGTCGTAGGTAAGGAACCAAACGCTCTTCTTTAATTTTCCATTTCCTTAAAGCTTGGGAGACTATTAAGTTAGAATCTTCGAAAACCTTGAGGACTTTTATCTCTTTTCCTAGGGCTGCTTCTAACCCCTTTATGCAAGCTTCATACTCGGCTTCATTGTTGGTGCAGTCGAAATCTAATTTGATGGTGATAGGAATGTATTCTCCACAAGGAGTTTTGAATACAACTCCAACCCCATTTCCATGGTAGTTCGAAGCTCCATCAAAGTACATTTCCCAGACTTCACTTTCCAAGTTCACCAAGTCTTCATCAGGAAATTCTACCTCCGGCATTTGTTCTTCGACCGGTAATTCTGCTAGTTGATCAGCCGAGGCTCCGCCTTTCACCGCCTTTCGTTGTACAAATTTTAAATCATAAGCTGCGAGCACCGACACCCACTTAGCCATTTTACAGTCAAGAACCGGCCTCTCCATAAGGAATTTCAAGGGGTTCGACTCAGAAAAGACGTAGGTGGTGTAAGACGAGAGGTAGTGCTGTAGTTTTGTACAGGCCCTTACCAGAGCAAAACACAACTTCTCTATCTTATTGTATTTTAGCTCAGATCCTAGCATCCTCTTGCTAAGGTAATACACGGCATTTTCTACCCTTGTATCTTCTGCTTGTTGAGCTAGCATTGCACCCATCGCTTCTTCTGTCACTGATAGGTACAACAGCAAAGGCTTTCCTAGCCTTGGTGGCTGTAAGACTGGTGGGGATAACAGATATTACTTGACTTGGTCGAAAGCTTTCTGACAATCCTCATTCCATTTTACGGCTACTCCTTTCCTGAGCAATTTGAAGATCGGACCACAAGTGTTAGCCAATTGATTGATGAACCGGCTGATGTACTGTAGCCTTCCTAGGAAACCCCGAACTTCCTTTCCCGTCCTCGGTGCTGGTATTTCCATAACGGCTTTGGCTTTTGAAGGATCAATTTCTATGCCCTTCCGACTGACCATATGCCCCAGAAATACTCCGGATGTAGCTCCAAACAGACATTTTGCCGGGTTGAGTTTTAAATTGTACTTTCGAAGTCTAAGGAAGAACTTCTCAAGCGCTGTTGTATGTTCTTCAGCTGTTTTTGATTTAACAACCATATCGTCCACGTACACTTCTACTTCTTCGTGAATCATGTCATGGAAGATGGTCGTCGCCATTCTTTAATAGGTTGCCCCGGCATTTTTGAGCCCAAAAGGCATGACCCTGTAGCAGTAGGTTCCCCACTCCGTGATGAATGCCGTTTTCTCTTTGTCTGGCACATGCATCATTATTTGGTTGTACCCGACAGCAAGATCGGTCAAGGAGACCATCTCGTGTCCCGCCATTCGGTCTACCAACAAGTCGATATGCGGCAGGGGGAAGTCGTCCTTCGGACATGCTCTATTCAAATCCCGATAGTCCACACACATTCTGACTTTGCCATCTTTCTTCGGCACTGGCACAATATTTGCTAACCATGTCGGGTAGGCAATGGGTTCTATGAATCTGTTCTCCAGTTGCTTGGCTACCTCCTCCTTGATTTTCAAGGACCATTCAGTCTTCAGCCTTCTTAGCCTCTGCTTCACTGGCTTAGCCTCGGGATATACTGGAATCTTGTGCACCACTATTGCTGGGTCAATTCCCGTGATGTCACTTGCCTTCCACATGAAACAATCGGCAAACTTCCTCAAGCATTCACTGACCTGTCCCTTGTTCACACAGTCAAATGCAATGTATGTATGTTCATTTTCTTCTTTGCCAATTATTATTTTTTCTTTTTCATTTTTTATTTCATTTATATGATTATTTTTGCTTGGAAATGCTTGGAAAGATAGACACGCGGGGTAGTCAATAATTTGCAAGCCTTTATTGATCATGACAGAATCGTCTTCAAAGGTTACATCAAATTTGAAATCTGGATTTTCAAAATCCGACACAGATGACTCAGGAATGGAACTGGACTCTGACTCGGTTTCAGACTCGGGGTCAGACTCAGACTCAATACAAGACTTGATTATAGATTTTGACTCTAGGTTTGACTCGGGAGGGGGTTTATCAGCAGCGCGCTCCTCCTTGACGTACCAATTGGTGAGAGGGCCTTTGTTCGGCTTGATCAGGCTCAGCAGATCTTGGTCCCCATCATTTCCTATGATAACTGCAATTTCGTCAAGGAGACTAGGTTGCATGAAGTCTTCCACTTCGAGCTCGGTTGTTACCTCTTCGGATAAGTCATTCAAGTCCAGGACACAGGTGTCATTCATTTCTAGGAATAGCTCGAAAGGATCGATCAATTCCTGGTCAGAAATAATAGCATTTACCCCGTGATTTGGTAAGGGATTAGTGCTAATGTTTGACTCACTTCTTGGGATGATTGAACCATCGTCTACCAGGTCTTGGATGCGGTTCTTAAGCGTCCAGCATGCTTCAGTCTCGTGCCGATGACCTTGATGATATTCACAGTATTCATTGGTTCGATAGTTTCTTGGTAAAGGGTAGGGTGGCGGCCTTGCTTCCAAGGGCTTGATGTAGTTGGCCTTGACAGCCTCTCGGAAAACCAAAAGGATTGGCATCCCGAGATCAGTATATGTCCTTCTTGACCGATTGCCATTTCTCATATTGCCCACACGTAAAGGATTCGTGGGGGTGATGCTTGCCATTTCATGGACTTTGCCAGCTTGGCTAGGCTTCTCGTATTTTGAGGAACCCGAGTCTTCTTTCAGTTGCCCCATTTGAATTGTAGCAGTGGTAATGAGTGACTGGAAGGTTGGTAAGTATTGGGTTTGTAACTGTTGTTGGTAGACAGGCTGCAGGTTCTTTATGATTATGTCTACCTGTTCTTGTTCAGAAGGCCGGTTGATCATTTGAGCGACCTTGGTCCTTTTCCTCGTAAGGAACGAGGGAAAAGGTTCATTGTTTTTCTGTTCGGTGGTGTCCAGTTTTTTCTCATTTTCTGAGCTTCTGGCTCAGAAGTAGACATGTCATCCAGGTTAAGGGTAGGATTTGTCGGTTCTGCGGCAGGTCCTTGATTGGAAACAGCAGGTCCACTTCCCTCACCGGAAGCCCCACTTCCATTACCATTACCCAATTCAGCTATCAGGGCAATCCTTTGGGCAGCCAATGCCTCATTCATTCTGGCCTCCATTCTGGCCTCGAGTTGTTCTATAAGGTTTTTGATGTCAGAAAGTGATGCCATTGGTGCAGTTGAGATTGGTGAGGTCGGTGATAGCACAGTAGGTGTGGTTGGCACTAATGTTGGCACTTGAACAGGGGGTACCTGTAAGTATGAGAGTAACTGGATTAAGGGTATAGTAGTATCAGGGTAGCTGATATTAGGGAGAATGACTCTTTGTCCAACTGTGCATGACTGACAAACAAAAGGATATTTTTGTGTCCCTCCACTCTCTTCTCTTTTTTTTTTTTTAATGCTTATGGTATGTCATGAATGCGCACAACAACACGTCATAATTTATTTTAATGAGATGATTCGTACCATTGGGTGCATATAGTCCTAAAGGATAGGTTCTATAGGCTATGACACAAATAGAGAATCGGCTTATTAAGGGACCCTTGAACCTTGAGTATGGATATACCTAACCACATGTGAAACAAGGAGTTTCGCGTGGGTCCAACGGTACGCATACCCATGTGCCACCCCCAAAAGGATTAGGGACGGTTTGCGGTAACAGGGAGGACGCTTTGGCTGTCCGTCGACATAATCAAAGAGACCTGTCGATCAGCGCTACTTGCTGTCCAGACTCAGAAGTTTGAACAGAAGGAGAAGAAATTCATTTGAAATTCATTTTTTATGCAATGGAGAAAAGGATTCCCAATCGTGCAAATAAATCAACAAGTTTTAATGTCTTAATCACATTTTTCAATTAAGTTCGGATTTATCAAGTATTCTTAAGGAAAGAACACTTGATTCGTATTAGGGTACCCTGCAAAACAAAGCATAATAAAATGATGCCTTAAAGAAAGGCCGGTTAGTTTTCACAACAATTGTAGTCCACTTTATGCAAATTAAGTACATAAATCCCCAGCAGAGTCGCCAAACTGTGAACCCCTTCCCCAAATGTCATAGGCATGTGATGCATATGATGAATGAGAAGAAATACACGTAATGTGTGTGAGTCGCCACCTTGTTTAATTATTTAAGGGTAAACTAGGAAAAAACCCTGAGTGACTCCAATTTTAATTAACCTAGTTACTAGATTAATTATCCCAATGTTTAAGGCACAGTCTGCGAAACCGAGATGGATTCCGAGACTATGTCATGCTGATGAACTAACCGATGAATGAATGCTTTGCAAGGTGAATGATGGATTAATGAAATGTTTGAGTGATTTCGATGATTTCGACTTGCCACCCGGGGTGAAATCCCGAACGTGCCTACGTACTTCCGTTTGAATGGAAGATCAAAGTCAACGTAGTTCGATAGGCCTCTTTTAGAGGGCTTTGAATGATATGCTTAATGCATGGGTGTGTGTATGCTTAGTGCATGATTTTGTGTATGCTTTGTGCATTTTGTGTGTATGCTTTGTGCATGATTTTGTGTATGCTTTGTGCATGATTTTGTATGCTTTGTGCATGCTTTTATATGCTTTGTGCATGAGTGTGTATGCTTTGTGCATGAGTGTGTGTATGCTTTGTGCATTTTGTTTAGGCATTTCGCCAAAGATTGATTGGTTTTTAGGCATGTTGCCAAAAATGTTGATTTTAATGGCTTTTAGCCAAAATGATTTGATTTAGGCAATTGTTGCCAAAATGTGCGAGTTAGGCGATTGTCGCCAAAATGGTTGATTTTACGGTTTTAAGCCGAAAATGTTGATTTTAAGGCATTTTGCCAAAAGATTGATTTTAAGCGATTTGTTGCTAAAAATGGTTGATTTTAGGCCTTTGGCCAAAAGGTGTTGTTTTAGGCAATTAGTTTGCCAAAATGTGCGATTTAGGCTCTAATGCCACGATTATCAATTAATCGGGCGTTCGAGCTTAATCACAATTTAATGTCGAAACGTGATTGATTAAGGCTTTTAGCCACAATTATTGATTAATTGGACTTAAGCCGGATTTGTTCGAAATAAGGCAATTGAACCGTAGTTATTGATTAACTAGGCTCTTTTAGCCAATATTGTCGGATTTAAACTTTAATACCACGATTATTGATTAACCGGGCATTTAAGCTTAATCAAATTAATTAAGGCAGTTTATTTACCAAAAATAATGACGTGGATGCATTTATGCAATTGTAGAATTATTAAGAGTAGAAGAGAAATGTGCATGAAGTGCTAAAATTAAATAGGCAGAGTTTTGTTTACATACCTGATTTAATCGACGACCGCTTCTTAACTCCGGATTAAGCTCCTCGCTTAGGAAATATTAATTAATTTTAATTTGTTTAATTTTAATGGTCAAATATCACAATAAAAATGCAATAAAAATTAAATTAAATGCAAAAAGCGGTAAAGAAAACGCAAGGAGCGTGAGAGGGAGAAGGATTCGTTCGTCAATACAGACAGGTGTGCCAAAATTGGACTGAAAATGGCCTATTTATAGGCCATTTTCGGGTCCAGGGCGGCAGGTGCCGCCTGGCTCGGCGGCAGCTGCTGCCCAAGAGGCTGGGCGGCAGGAGCCGCCGGGTCCGGCGGCCGGCGCCGCCGTAGCTGGTGGTGGCCACCATGTCTCGCTCCGGGAGCTTTTTTGGGAGTTTCCGACCTCCAAAAATCATTCCGGGACCGGTTCTGCGATCCTCGTGAAATTCTGGACGTTTCAAGTACCATATTTCCAGTAAATGTCCAAAATGGCCTCCGGTCCGGCCGGACTGTTTGCACAGTTGCTGCAGCAAAGTCAAAGTTACTGTAGAAAAGTCAAATTTACTGTAGCAAAGTCAAACTAATTGGCATGGCACTGTAGCAGCGTGTTTTCCTCCATTTAAAGAGTTTCACATGCCACCAACAACATGAGAAGCCTCAAAATTTGAGTATTCACAATCTCTTGATTAAATTTCTACAAAAGACTTTAGAATATAAAATATAATAAATCACTTCAATTTATTATTTTTGTTAATCATCAAAAGTGCTTGAGCCAATAGATTCAACTTACCCTCTAAATGAAATAGCCTCTTAAAGATAAAAACATATACCTAGAATTAGTACATCCACATTAACTGCTCAAATTATAAGTAGAATAATATCAAATAGTACTTATGTAACTTACATATGTGCTCTTGAACTTCTGGTCAACAAATTATCGGTTTATCGGTCCTTCTTTCTAGTAGTGTGTTGCCTCTAGAAGCTCATGCGAAAGTAGTATTTGATGTAATTGAGCTGCCTATAATTTGTATCATAATCATTATATTTTAATTTCAAAATGAATAAATTTGTTGATTTTAGAACTCAATTGAGGTGAATTAATAAATAAATATACCAAGTGTTTTGCGTGTAATTTGTGAGGGATAAAGCCTCCTGTATGCAATGAGGGACCAGTCCTTAAGCGACCAGTTTCGCAAAGTCGATTCTTGGAACATCGTTAAGACTTGGCTTTAAACTCAAGAGTCTCCTAGTGAGGCTTCCAACTCTCCCAAATATTTCTTAAAAGCCCTCAAAGAAATGTGAATCGGTATCGTAGATGAAGTTAGGACCTTGGTCACCACCCAAAACTCTAACCAACTTAAGCCTCGTAAGGAACCACCCATTGACTTGACCAAAGAATGGCTCGATTAGATTGAGGCCCTTTCTGCCAACACCACTGGTCTGCCTTCTTCCTTAAAAGGGGAGAAACCTCTGAAGATTACAAAAAGCTCCTTGATAAGTTTGAAACTATGAATCCATTATCAAGAAGCTTAAGTGCCATGATGAACTGATTGACGCGGACTCGCTTATCCTCTTTTCTGAAGCTAGACTTCTCCCGAAATTCAAAATGTCCGACATGGATAAGTTAAATGGGACCACTTGCTCTAAGACCCATTTAAAGATGTATGTTAAGGTACTCAACCCATTAGGTGTGAACAATGAGCTCCTTGCACAATTGTTCCTACTAAGGATGGCAACGGGTCAGGTACCCATCCAAAATATGCTACTCGAACCCAAATTCATTTATAGATTCACTACATGAATTCGATCCAAACTTGATTAAAATTTTACATTTATCACCCGAACCCGTCCTGAACTCGAATCCTAAATACCTAGAAATACTCGAACCCATTTAACATGAAATTAATAAAAAAATTTGCTAACAGATCAACATAAATTAAGAGTATAGATAAGAGTAAAAATTAAAATAAAAACACCAAAAAAATAATACTCTAGCAATCAGATTCATCAAACAAAAGTTAATATTCAGAATAAAATGAATAACAACTATCATTTTAGGAAAGAATTCATAAAACAGATTTCTAAAAATATGTCAAAAATAACTTAAATTAAAAAAAAAAGAGAGAGAAAGAAAAAGTGTATTGAGGAAGAAGAAAAATGAGCTTCGATCATTGGACAAAATTATCAACGCATACACCATAAAGCTTACTAATACAACCAAAATGACTATTTGATTCAATCTGAAAAATCATGTCTTGCTAGCCACAAAGAGAAGAGAAAGAGGAGATGAAATGGTAGAAGAGATAGAAGAAGAAAAAAAAAAAAAATAAAGAGATGTGATACAGAAAAAGAAAAGAGAAAGAAAAATAAGAGAAAAAGAGGTGAGATGGTTGCTATGATTCAATTAATAATGCTCTCCAAAAAACTATTTTCTAATCTAATGCCAAATCAAAACTATTTATCAATCTAATGTTTGTCTTGACATGGAGAGAGAGTATTGCATTGAAACTACCAATTAGGTTGGTGGTTTCAGTGCAATAGAAAAAGTAACTCGTTTGACAAGCAGTTAGCAAAAAATAATTATATGAATAAATAATAATTTTCATTTTAGATTGAAACCACCAATTCAACTGGTGGTTTCGATACAAAAGGAAAAATTTTAAGTTGTCAATTTGCATTTTCACTAAAATACATAATTCATTTGGTGGTTTTAGTGCAACTATTAAGATATGACCACTAGTCAGCAAAAAGTATACATGAGAATAATGTTTATTAAGAGTGTACTAGGTGAACTAATGGTTTCAATAACAAATATTTGTTTACTCAAAATATTTTTTCACCAAAACCCACATATCATCTGATGGATTTGGTTCATAAATATTTCAAGTTAAGTAATAACAACATAAGTTTTCTGACACAGTTACAACATATTTCTGGATGTTGTTAATATTTCTAATATAATATTTTAAATGTTATTTTCTAGATGCTGGGAATATTTATAGTATATTTTTAATGTAAGTTTCTAGTATATGATTTTAATATATTTCTAGTATATATTTTTTGTATTTTTTTAGATGCAGTGAATATTTGTAGTATAAATATTTTGTTTATCTTTCTACTATATGGAGAAGAATATCAATGTATTAGAGAAGATACAATACGCTGAAACTCATATTATAATATGAGGCCTCCAAGATGTGGTATATGAGGACATGTGAGTAGACATTAATATGATTAATTTTTTATTTATAAGTTATTAAGACATTTTTAACATAATAGAAGTTCAACTTGAAGCACTTTATTACTCTTGGTAATTTATAACTGTGTAAAAAAATTTTTGTTGTTATTATTTAACTTGAAATATTTATGAACCAAAATCACCAAATGATGTGTTTTGGTGAAAAAAATACTTCAAGAAAATAAATTTTTTTAATCGAAACCTTTAGTTAAGTGAACTCTTAACAAAACAATATTCTCATATGTATTTTTTGCTGACTAGTGATCACATTCGATAGTTGCACTAAAACTACCAAACGAATTGTGTGTTTTAGTGAACAGACAAATTAAAAAATTAAAATTTTCATTTTGTATTGAAACTACCAGTTGAATTGGTGGTCTCAAAACAAAATAAAAATTATTGTTTATTTATACAATTACTTTTTGCTGACTGCTTGTCAGTACAAGTTACTTTTCTATTGCATTGAAACCACCAAGTTACTTTTCTATTCAATGCAACACTTTCTCTCCATGGAAGTACAAACATTATATTAGTAAATAGTTTTAATTTGGCATTAGATTGGGAAATATTTTTTTAAAGAGTATTATTTTTGTCAAAATCCCGTCTAGGGTGTAGATATGGAGAAAATAATTGAAACAGATGAAGAGGAAGAGAAAAGGTGGCGATTAAGTTTGGTAGAAGATTAAGACAGGTTGATATGGTTTAGGACTAGAATTTGATTTATTCTTTTCTATTTAATAAATAAAATAAAAAAATTACAAATATTTATACTAGATGAAGGCGTGTGCTTTGGTGGGTTACTTTGCCAGTTTATAATTTATAAACAATATGTATTTCTAATATATGAATCATATTGAGTATATATTATAAGATTCATTTTTCCCGTGAGTTGCTTTATTAAATTTTCGTGTTATATAGAAATTATATTGCCATTAATTTATTTAAAATAATTATAAATTTCAATTAGTCTAGCAAAGTTTTAGTTAGAGTTTATAATTCAAACACTATTTTTTTAATCCTAGATAATTCTATATAAAATATAAAGTTCTAGAATTCGAATAATTCAACGTGCATAATATACAACAAAATAATAGATAAATAAAAAAATTAAATAATTTAATATGGATAATACTATGTTAAATTAAAAATATTAAAGGCATAAACAAAGAATATAGAATTCAAATATAAAGTTGCTAACAAATACAAATAACACATAAACAAAATTAACTATTACTAAATCAAGGATGGTAAAAACTTAGTTAAACTAAATCTAAACTTAAATTTAATTTTTTTTTCTCTATTTTTCCTCAAATTACAATTGGAATAGTAGAAAAATATGAGATTCTTATTGAGGTTGTCATAGTAAAAGCTACAGATGGAGAGTAATTACCATTTTGTATCTCAATAACTCGAGCCTAATAAAAATCTTGTAGAAACCAATTAATAAACAGAGAGTGTTAGAGTAATTATGATAGATTAAGAGAAGAAGAAATAAAAAAATAATGAAAAATAATGAAAAATTAATTTAAGAGGATGAATATCTTTGTAGTCCAAATAAAATTAAAAAAATGAATAATAAAAAAATGGAAAAAATATATAAAAGCGCAACACAAAAATAATATCTGATCAGATCTAAGCTTTCGTGTTTTTTCCAACCTTCTTCATTTAACAATGATATTAATGAAAAATCAAATAAAAATGAACCAATAAAAATAAAAAGAGAGAATTATAAACAAAGAAATGAAAGAGAAGGAAAAGAATTATATAGTAAAAGAAAAATTAAATCTTTATAGTCTAAATAAAATTTAAAAAAAAGAAAAAATATATAAAAGAGCTAATGTTACCTTTGACGAAGAAAAAATTGTTCTGTAGTTCATAATCAGGAAAACAAAAATAGCAAAATTTAATATCAATATAAAGAAATATAAATATATCAAAATAGAAAGAAACTAAAAAATAAAAAATAGTTGTTGAGTCAAACTGATTGGTTTGAGGTTTAAAAGATAGAGAGCAATAAAATTATATATATAGTTAGCTACATGTTACAAATTTCTAAAAAAATAGAAAATATTTTTAGATTTTTAGATGAGATTTTTAGAAGATATGAATTGGATCAGTTAGAGAGATTGTTAAAGAGATTTAGAATTTAATTTTTTTAAATAAATTATCAGTGATAATAATGTAAATTATATTATTTTTAATTGACCAATAATTATAATTTTTTGTTAAAAATGAATTAAAAGTCTAAAAAATTTGTAAAAAAATAAAAAGAGGAATTCTAAAACCAATGCCAAGTCAACATTTACAAAAAAATTTTTGTTTCAGGATTATATACACACACACACACACACACACACACATATATATATATATATATATATATATATATACATGAAACTATTATTATAATTATATTAGAATATTATTCATAATTCTTTTGAAAATACAAAATAAGTAACAAATTCCAGAATTTTATTTTTGTTTGATAAAAAAACAATATCTATATTAAATATAATTACCATACTATTAAAATAATAATTATATTAGACACTATTAGAATTCTAGTTATAATTCTAGCATTAGCTATTCTAATATATCATTAAAATACTAAATATAATAGTAATAGTAGGTACCATTTATGTTTAATAATAACATCAGTTATTATAATTATTGAATAATTACTTCAATTATTCTTGTATAATTGTAGTTTTATATACAGTTAATAAATATTATTAGATTGCTATTTTTTTCTGTTTTTAAAGGTTATTAGATTGCTAGTTATACCAATATTATAGTTATAACAATATTAGAATACTAACTATAATTATGGAATTTTTAAATATTAAATAGCTATAATTAAATATTATTTAAATATTTAAATAATTATAATTTTTACATATAGATAATTCATATGGAAAGGTAAATTATTTTTAGATTACTAAATAACTATAAACGTTGGTCAGCCGTGTGTTTGGTGATCCAGCAAAGGTGGTCCCAGTAATCAATAGTCTCTAATTACAATTATTAATTTGGAAAATGAGTAGATTACTAAATCTCTTTCTAATAATAAATATTTGATATTAATGACCCTAGTTCTAGTCTTAGTGATATGAATAATTAAGAGATGAATATCGCTCATGTGGAAAATCAGCTACATAATTGTCTATCCCAAAACATGATATCAGCACTATTTACAAAATTGGTTCTTTTGATTTTCTTTATGATTATTCAATTAAACAAACCGAACAATCTATTCCATTAAGTCATATGTATGAAAATTTTCAATTATTTTCTCCACAAGCTATTTTGAAGCATAAAGAAAAATATAAATTTTTGTATATAGGTATGGTTCAAGTTGCAATTAAACTTTTATTTCGAGTTCGTTTAGATATTTCTGTTTTTGCATATGTTTGCGAGATGCAAGACATTTGAATTATTCAGATTCTTTTTTAGCTATGATTGAATCTAATTTAGCTAATGATCATATCTATTTTAATTGCTATCCAAACTTTCTTTGTCTCTTTATGATCGAAATATGAATTTTTCAAACAATACTAGGTCTATAGTAACCATTTATAGAATTTACTATAAAGTTATGACAACTACCCTAGATCCTAGATCTAGACACACTTTGACTAGAAATGAAACAATTATTTTTGAAGTTAATAACCAACATACAAAAGTACACACTCCTAAAAGGCTATAGTGACATGAATTAATCCAAGAAAATTCATGGAATCTCTAAGAAAATTAATCATCCAGTATCTGTTAAAAATACTTCTATTTCCTCTAATATTGTAGAAGATACCGATGAAAGTATTCATATTCAATTTCTTCCTTTAGAAAATCCCACTAGACAAGTATTTAGTTTTGAGAACACTAGGTCATCTACATCCACCTGAACGCCAAATATTCAATTATAAAGTGTAGATTTTAATAGATCTATACCTAGACCCATATATCAAGAAGTAGAACAACCAGTTAACTATTTACCCTCCTCTCTTCCCAAATCTTTGTCTTCCACAGATCTGCTATGAAACACATCTCAGTTAAATGTTAATAGTGAAAATGAATTTTCAATTAATAAAGAATTTCTTAAGAAAAAAATGACTAGTGATTATAATTTAGACAAGTATCATTGGTTCTTTGAAAATTATTCGAAAGAAATAATAGATCAAATTAGAGAATTTTATTATAGTTATATTAATCAATATAAAGTTAATATTCCTTTTTTTCATTGGTTTTCTATTTATTATATTGAAAATAATATAGAATACCCTTTTCAAGAAGTTTTAGTTAATCAAAAGGTAACTACAAAATGGATAACTACATCTAAGATGTTGTTACATCCATTCATCCTCCTCTAGAAGAAATTAGAAATAAAAGGAAACATAAGAAAAATCCTTAAAGAGCTAAGACTTTTCGAGATAAAACTTTTAAGGATAACAAATCTCCTCGGAATGCTAAGAAAAACACAATTAAAAGAAAATATAAAAGGCAAATAGTATGTTACAACTGTGGAAAGGTAGGATACTATAAGTCGCAATGCAAGATGAAAGAAAAAATATATAACTTAGATATATAGGATAAGTTACAATAGCAAATGATGAGTTTGCTTCTTACTGATACAAACACAGATTTAAAAATAAATAATAACCCTGAAGATTTATATCAAATAAAATCCAATTATTCAGAAGATAGTGCAAGTGATATAGATAAATGTGAATGCGATGCTCCCTGCAAAATTATGTAGTAATGTTTTTATTTTAAAACATCCTTTATTTTAGTTAAAATGTTACTACAGGAATCATAATAGGTGTCACGACCTGTTTCCATGAGTCAGATCGGCACTAGGGTCAAGGTAACTTTAAGGCCTCCGAGGCCCGTAGTAAGTCTGAACCACAAAAATTCAACCATATCAATATGAATCTTATAATTATTTTATATTTTGGCCCAAATATAACAACTTAAAAATTTCATAGTTCAGGCCTATTTATAATACTCCTTACTTATAAAATGGGCTACTGGTCCATACTTGCATTAAAATACATAATTAAAACATTCATAAGGTAATATATATCCTTATTATTACATGATTAGAGGCATATAGGTCCTACAACTGCAGAGTTTCCTAACAGATAAATATAAATAAGTTTTAGTACATATAGCTATATAATTCAAATAACAGCTAACTCTAAAAGTTATCTAACTCTGCGGAGAATGAGACAGAGCTTTAACAGGGACCTACTTCCTGAAAAAAAGTACTAAAATGAACATACAGTCGATCAAGCATATGGCACAACATCAGCATTCACAAGTAATCAGACCTTCAGGTAGTCAAACAAGTGAAAATTGGCAAGTGGCGTCGTCGAAATCCACGATGAGCCGTCCTCACACATGGCCCATCCTCTCATGACATGTGCACCAAGAAGCCGATGTCCATACATAGCCGACCGGTCTAATCCTCACTTGACCAGCCCTCTCATTTTTTTTATGCTCTCTTTTCTTTCCATACCAACAGGAGGCCACCTTGTGGTTTTCCACATAATCCATATCATCAGATGCACATGGGGGCGCCGATCTCCCCATACATGGCCAATGGTATCAAAGACCGCCCTCACAAATCCAATTATAACCCACTTCATCCCAATTCCACGTAAACAAGGCAAATAAATGTCACAACGCAAGTAATCAAGCAATGCAATTAAATGCAAGCTTATTAAATAATTATACACTATCATGTAAGAGTGCAAATAAACATTCATATATCAATTCAAATAAATATAAGAGTGTTAAATAATAATATAATATAATAGTTAGTGCTCGAAAAATAAATAAATACATAAATATAAATAAATCAATAAATCAATAAATAATAAAGGATTATCCTAAATAAATCCTACAACCTATTTACAAATAAGGCTAGTTTAGATTCTGTCAAAATTTTGGCAGAACCTCCCTTACAAATTGGATTAAACCACCTGCGTAAAACTACAATTCAACAATAAATTCCCAAAGCCCATCCATTGGGCAATTCACAACAACTAATCCCATTTGCCATAACCATTATTCATCAATCATACCCCATCTGGCATCTTCGTAACTCAACATCCACTATTTACATTTCCTCATTCACTAAAATTTCACTCCAATTCAAATTTCATTAACGATGTTGCATACTGGTATAATTTATCTACCTTTTCATATGTAACAAGTAATGAATAGTTTACCTATTAAACTCATCAAGTATACCAACTCCTAAGAACCAACAAATAATGTAACTATTTATCTTCTAAATCAAACTCAAAGATAAAAAGCTATTTAAGCCATATTCCATCGGGATGAAGCACTATTTTAGTTCGTACTCACAATTATAGCCACATAATCATATATACTCCGCATGCCAAATAATTCATATTCCTCTGTCAATCATTAAGTTTTTCCTAGCTAATAACTTACCTTATTAATTAATAACTATTAAATCCTTGACTCCTATTCGAAGGATAAATATCTAGAACACACATATATGCACTTAATAATTCAAAAATTCTAAACCAATTAACTGATCACAATCGGCTACCATAACTACCGTAAACTAATCCAAATTAATTTATTTATAAAAGACTAAAAGTATTTTATTTATATACATAGCTATTTAAATGATCTAATTTCTTGTTATTTAGTTATATCCACTTCGATAATCAACTAATCTAACATAAATACTAAAATATTCTAAATGACTAGTATTCTTAATTTTTCAGAATTAAGTGTGTTTCTATCGAGGTTTCCTAATAGGAATCGTATTCAATTAACTATTTATTCGAAATCAACTTAATCAACTAATAATTCTAAATTTGAAATTTATATAAAAAATTAGGAGCTAAGTTTTAAAGCATACCAACCGAAAATCGAACGACAATTCCACGAACCGCGTGAAGGGAAAATTATTCTGCCTCTTGGAGTCTCGCAGAAGACTCGCCGGACCATCGAAAAATCGATCTTCGTTGGATTTGAGCAATTTCCACATTTCCAGACTCAAAAGTTCACAAGGAGTTCAAATCCATGCTCCATTTGTGCGTTTGGCAAGCCGGTTGGTCAAAATCAAGCTTGACAGTCGCTACGCTGCCCCCATCTATGGTATTCTCATCATCCAGGACCCGTTGCCAGAACTGAGAGAGGTTTCAGCATTGGGAGGCGACAGGGAGTCGATCAATGCTTGTCTCTCCCACTGGAACCGCTGGAAACGGCGTGGGTCACCGAAAATTGAAGAAGAAGAAATTGTTGAAGGAGGCAGCTTGGTTTCGCGCCCTAGCAGGCCCGTTCGGCGTGAAGGAAGGTCGAAAATGTGACCGGCGGTATGAAGGAACCCAACTGCACTTGCTCTTGTTGAGCGGTGGCCGAAAAATGAGGAGGGAGGGGAATGAGGTGTTGCCGAAGAAGGAAGAACAAGAAGAGAAAGGAAAAAAAAAAGAAGAAAAAGCTGGTTTCTAGACTATCGCAGTTCGATTCGAATCAGTTTGGTCTAATTCAGTGATTTGACTGGGTTTTTGCTTGGTTTACGGGGTTTTCACTTGGTTTTTAAAAAATTCAAACTAGTTTACAGGCTTGGTTTAGCAATAATAAAATATTTTATCCTGAATTTCATTGGTTGGAATAAAAATTTATTTTTTAAATGAAAATCTTATGAAATTGAATTTTCGGGTCATTTCAATCTTCCCCCCTTATAAAAATTCGTCCTTGAATTTTTTTTAAAAAAAATGACAAGGTAGGAAATGTACTATAAGCATGGAGTGACAGTGATTTTCGCAAGTGTACGAAATCGCAACAAGTAATATAGAGTGAAAGAGTATCGTATCCACAGGGATTGTATATCAAGTACCAAAATTATGTTAACCTATTATTATTTAAACGACAATAAGAGAGATTTGTTATAAGGAAAGTAAATTTGAAAATAAAAACAGAAAGAGATCGAGCAACAAAATTTAAGTGAAAGGAAATCAAGGATTTAAACTACTAGGGAATTTGATTTCACTTAATTCTATCCAATTTATTTTATTAGTTTGTTAATCAATTTTAATTGTTCAAGTAGGGGAAACAACCCTAAAATCACTAACAAGCTCTCCCGATGTATTGTTAGCTATTCTAATCTAATCTAATTACCTATCTTCCAATAGCGCAATCAAACATAAATTAAATCATTAAGTCTTATGGTTGTTTTGTGAATTCATAACCTAAAATCATTAACTTATGAAAACCCCCCTTGAGTCAAACCATATAGCTTCCGCATCAAGTTATTATTCTCAAGTGATTTATTACCTTTTTCATATCAAAAACCCTTCTCCCGATAGTGATTAATGAAATAATTCAATCCAGGGGAGAAACTCTGCCTGGAAGCTTTAAGCTCAATAATAAATTATAACAAGAATAATGAAAAGCAAATCTAATATTATAAATTGGAATCGAATTAAGTTACATCAAATCCCTAGTATAAGAATTTAGCTAGACATAGTAAGTAAATAAAACTCAATAATACTTGAATAATTCTTCATAATCAGTGATGAACAATGAAAAGAAGAACAAGATTAAGAGTTTAGAGATAAAAACTAGGTAACAGCTATGTGGATGGCTTCCTTGAATCTTGGCACAAATCTTGGATGCTTGAGACCTTTGAGAGAGAGAGAACTATATAGAAAACTACTCAATTTCGAGATATCCCAATAATGAAAAGCTCCCCTCTTTATATAGACCTCCTGGAGGAAAATCTGAATCCGTTTAGGAAATAGAATCCTTATTAAGTACAAAATCTTCTTTAGGAGATCATGACTGTTTAGGCCTTCGAATTCTTCTTAGTTAGGACTCTTTTCTCTTCCTAAATAGGTCTAGATCTTGTTTAGTACGTCTTGGAAACTATTCGAGGCAAGCCCATGTGAGAAAAGGATTGATTTGCATTTTTAGTTCACGTCAGGTCTGTCTTTAGAAGCACGGGCGTGCTATAGTCTGGAACTATGAATGGTTGAGCATGGGCCGTGCTGTGCAACACGTTTAGAAGAATCTTTATGGCACGGGCGTGCGCCCTAGCACGGCTAAGGCGTGTTAGGCTCTGTCCTTTCAAGATGGACTTTATCATGGGCGTGCTAGGCAAACACGCCCTGAGGTTCTTTTGGGCACGGGCATGCCATTTAGCACGGGATAGTCGTGCTATCCCCAGGCTCTCCACTTGATTTTCTTTAGCTTTAGCACGGGCGTGCTAAATGTGAATACTCAAATTTTGACTTTTCTACAGTAACTTTGACTTTTCTACAGTGTCAATGCCGGACTGCAAACAGTCCGGCCGGACCGAAGGCCATTTTGGACATTTACTGGAAATATGTCAATATGGTACTTAAAACGTCCGAAATATCGCGAGGATCGCGGAACAGGTCCCGGAATATTTTTCGGAGGTCCGGAACTCCCAAAAAGGCCCCCGGAGCGAGGCGCGGTGTCCACACCGGCCACAGCGGCGCCTGCCTCCGGCCACGGCGGCACCTGCCGCCCCACTTCCTGGGCAAGGCCTGCCGCCC